>NW_020960089.1:8066-9111 GCF_003031625.1 Empidonax traillii
AACAGGATCGCCTGGTCACACTCACACACCTCAGGGCCTCCTCTGTCATCAGTTAATTAATTATTTATTTATTAATGGGATTGCCTGGTCACGAACACACACATCAGGGGCTCCTCTGCCATCAGGCAATTAATTAATGAATCACAGCCAAAACCAGAACATTTATATTAAACGAGCAATTTACGCGCTTTACAAACGATCAGATGGAAGAAAAAAAAACCACCTTAATCAGAACCATTCGCTGCACGACAATAAACCCCAAACAGGGGTCACCGGGGAATGTGGGTCCCCAAAAGGCTGTTCCAAACGCAGGTCACCGGGAATGTGGGTCTCCAAGGCTGTTCCCAAGGCGGGTTCTCCAACAGGTGACGGAGCTGGAGCAGCGGCCGAAGCTCTTCTCGCAGTCGGGGCACTCGAGGGGCTTCTCTTACCGGTGGGTCCGTTGGTGTTTGGTCAAGGTAGACCTGTCACTGAAGCTCTTCCCACACTCCCCACACTTGTAGGGCCTCTCCCCGGTGTGGATGCGCTGGTGGGTGATGAGGTGGAAGTTCCGGTTAAAGCCCTTCCCACAGTCGGTGCAGCGGAAGGGCCTCTCCCCTGTGTGTGTCTGCTTATGTGTGAGGAGAGTGGAGTTGGTGTGAAACCTCTTCCCACATTGCAAGCACTTGTAGGGCCGTTCCCCAGTGTGGATGCGCTGGTGGTTGTGGAGGGTGGAGCTGTGCCTGAAGCTCTTCCCACACTCTTCACACTTGAAGGGTCTTTCCCCAGTGTGGGTACGCTTGTGTTGGCTCAGAGTGGAGTTCCGGTTGAAGCTCTTCCCACATTCCCTACATGTGTAGGGCCGTTCTCCAGTGTGGATGCGCTGGTGTTGGAGCAGGTTGGAGCTGTCACTGAAGCTCTTCCCACATTCCCTACATGTGTAGGGCCGTGCCCCAGTGTGGATGTGCAGGTGCCTGAGGAGGTCGCGGCTCTTCTTAAAGCTCTTCCCACATTCCCAGCACCTGAAGGGCTTCTCCCTGCTGGGAGGCTGCTCAGGGACCACCAG
>NW_020960090.1:0-1030 GCF_003031625.1 Empidonax traillii
GCTGGGGCAGGGGCAGGGCCATGGGGGGACCAGGGAGGGGCTGCACTGGGCAGTGCCAGGGAGGGAAAAGCCCAGGGTTGAGCTGCAGGGTGGGAGTGGGCAGGGTGGGGGCTCTGCAGGCTCCTCACAAAACCAGCCCTCCTGGGAGGGATGGGAAGGAGCAGCAGAGCAGGGTCTGGTCTTTGCCATGTGCTGCACAGCCTGGGAAAGCTGCCCCAGGACAGTGGTCACACACCAGCCAAGAACAATCACAATTGCCTTGTCCATCCCTCAGGCCGTGGGGCATCTCAGACAGGGCAGAGCAGGTGACACCCCACAGGGCTGAGGGGAAAAAGAGGCAAAATTATTCAAAACATTCGGGAGCTCTTCTAAATGATATTTCTTCATTTGAATCAGTGGTAAGAAAATTTATTTTGGTAAGTAGCTGTACAAAGCTGTTCATACAGTGAGTGAATCAAGTCAGTGAATATGGGTTTGGTTTTTCAGTGAAAAACAATGAAAAAATTAGAAAAAAATTTAAAAGTATAAAAAAAGTAACCCTGAAATGTTGAACAGGAAGACTTGAGCAATTACCAAGAGTTCTGTTCTGCAGAGGTTTCCACTCTCTCCCAAAATCCACACTCATGCATCAGGCCATGACTTCCCAGAGCAGTCCCAAGGGTGGCCACAGCCCCAGAGATGCCCCTGGGGCAGCTCCAGTGCCCAAGTGTGAGAGGCAGGAAGGGCCCAGCTGGGGAGGGGCAGGGAATCCCCCACCTCCAGCCCTGCTGCAAAGGCTGAGGAGGGTCCTCTCCAGCACAGCAGCACATCCTGTGCCCTTGGGGGCTGCCAGGGCTGTCCGCAGGAACGGACTGGCCAAGGAGGGCAGGAAGATGCTCAGGGGTCAGGAGGATCATCATAAAGGTGACCCCATCCAGATGAAAAGTTTTGGGGAGGTCAGCAGAACTGGGAAAAACTGGATGGGATGTTTGGGTGAGGGAAAAGGAGATGTCCAACAAATATGAAAGATTTTGATGAGATAAAAACAGTT
>NW_020960090.1:8099-9110 GCF_003031625.1 Empidonax traillii
AACAAAGGGACAGCCTCGATATCACAGGAACATCAGTGAAGTCGCAGGGGATTGGGGAAATATCGCAGAGACACCAGTGACATCATCGGGTACAATGGTGACATAATACAAGACATTGGTGACATCACAGGGAAATTCGTGATGTCATTGTGGACCAGTGACATCACAGGGGAGTGTTGAAAACAAAGGAACAATCCTGATGTCTCAGGGGACATCACTGAGATAACAGCAATGTGGGTGACATCACAGAGACAACAGTGGCAACATCTAGGACACTGGTGAACATCACAGGGATGTCGATGACATCAATGGGGACCAGAGACATCACAGAGGAGTGTTGAAAACAAAGGGACAACCCTGATGTCACAGAGACATCAGTGACATCACAGGCAGGGACAGGGCTGACATTACAGAGACACCAGTGACTTGATCGGGGACATTGCTGACTTCACAGGGGACAATAGTGACATCACAGGGACAGCATTGACATCATTGGGGACCAGTGACATCACAGGGGACTGTTGACAAGAAAGGGAAGGCCATGATGTCACAGGGACATTGGTGACATCACAGAGACAGCAGTGAAATCATTAAAGACCAGTGACATCACAGGTGTCTGGTGACAATGAAAGGATAGCTGTAATGTCACAGACATAGCAGTGATGTCACCAGGGTCTGGTGACATCAGAGGGACATTGGTGACATCACAGGGAAAAGGTGCCACTGCTGGAGACAGTGGTGACACCACAGGGACAGCAGTGACATCACTGGGGACCAATGACATCACAGGGGACTGGTGACAATGAAAGGTATGATGTCACAGGGAAATCAGTGACATCAAATAGGACATTGGTGACTTCACAAGGGCAGGAGTGAAATTACAGGACCAACAATGACATCATTGAGGATATTGGTGACATCAAAGGGGAATGGTTGACACCACTGGGGGCCAGTGACATCACAGTGGACTAATGAGAACAAAGGCTAAGCCTTGTTGTCAGAGGGACATCG
>NW_020960091.1:0-1294 GCF_003031625.1 Empidonax traillii
TGGCCCTGGAATCAGTGAGTGTGTGTTAAGAAGAGTGTGCATAGACAGGGATGCCTGTGGTCAGTCGTGTGTTGGTTGTGAATTTAGAGTGTTGGATGTGTATTAAATGTTTGTTTGCAGCCACTCTCAGTATTGTGTCCATGAAGGGGTTCAGCAGTAGGGCTGATGGGCTTTCGCCCCAGGGGAAGCACCAGAGTTGCCTGTTTGAAGGAAAATAAAGTTCAGTCTTCTTACTGAAAGTGTATATAAAGTACATTAGGCATCTTGTTAAACGATGCATTGTAAAGTTTGATCTAGTTCTTTTTGGATGTCACCTGCAAAAGTCTGAAAATATTGGCTGTTTGGGCAGATACAAGGTCTTAATGCAACAATAATCTGTGTCTTTTTGAAGGTGAAGTACAATTTGGACAGTGCAAACTAAACTTGTCTCTCTGCTGCTAAATTTAAAATGTGTCCGATTGTTTAGACAAGTAGTAACTGTTGTGCAGGGTAGGTATGCTTTGCTTGTATTTTGTGTGTTATGTTAGGATTTATAGGAAGGTAGCTTTTGGTGAAGGAAAAGGCTTAGTTCCAAACCAGCTTTGTGTTAATACAAACTTTGCTTTTCACTGGTCAGGCTGTGTCCTCGTGCATCTTCTGCAACTGCTTGTTGGGTTTTGAGTTGTTATTATTACACAGACAAGTTTCTTCTGCTTTCAACAGGCCAGGATCCTGTTTAGTCTATTATTGTTTTTCCAGAGAGAAAGAAAAGAGGATGACCCTTTTGTGATGGTGTGAGAAAAGGAGGAGAGACTGGCTCAGGGGAAGTTGCTGCAGGAGCAGAAGCAGATGCAAAGAGCGGTGCAGGAAGAGGGGAAGAAAGAGGAGCTGAGAATGAGACAGAGGAGGGGCTCTCAGGAGGAAATGTGGACAGGGATTGGAGAAATCACAGCAGTGATCCTCAGAGCACACCAGACCAGCCAAGCTTCGACTCTGGAAATGATCCTGATATTCGGCACCGTGGATATCCCAGTGGGACAACCGACAAGATGAAGTGCCCGCAGGGGTCTGGAAGATGAGGACGTCCCGAGACGCTGTGGTGAGGCCAATAGGGCTCAATGCATGGGCTAAATATAATGATGGCACAGAGAAATGGCAAACCATTGGTACTGAGGCTTGGATCCCAAAAGGACAATTCGGGTGTGTCTGTGAAAATGCAGTAACAGAAAAGGAGGATCGATGCCTCGATGCTGAAGACAGCACATGCACACTTGAGATGCTTCCCACAGGCCATGCACAGTCACAAGTGTATTAT
>NW_020960091.1:8092-9110 GCF_003031625.1 Empidonax traillii
CAGCCCTCTGGCAGCTGCAGCTGCCCGGGACGGTGCCGTGCCCTGTGCTGCTGCCTGGGCACAGCCCTGTGCGGGTCCGGGCTCCTGCCGGCCGGGCACCCCGTCACTGCTGCGTGCCTTTCAGGTCCTCGACTGCCTGGACATGACCGAGTGGAGTGACAGCTTCCTGGAGATCCTTGCAAGGCACCTGCGGAGCGAGTGCCCAGAGAGGCGTCGCCTGGCACTCAGAGGCCTCGTGGTGCTCAGCAAGGATCCTGTGATGGTGAGCAGGGGGCAGTTGGCTGAAGCCATGCTGGAATCCTGGGGCTGGGCAACGCAGTCACTTTGGGAGCTGTGGCAGCTGCTCCCAGCTCTGCTGCCTCCCTGTTCAGCTGCCCCAGTCCCTCAGGACAGGCCTTTGGTCTCCAGGCCCGCAGTTGCACCCGGGGCTGCCACGCCCGAGCGGGGTTGGCTCTGCAGCCGTTCATGGCTTCACAGCACAGCCTTGTGTTCCTCACAGGCTGACGACATGTGGACCCTGACAGAAAGCCTGATGGACGTTCTGTGGGATGAAGACAGAGAGCTGATTGAGATGGCCCTCTCTATATTCATCAATGAAGTTCAGAACAGAGCCATCCTAATCTCCACCCCCACTGCCCTGCAGCTGGCTGAGGTGCTCCCCACACTCTTTGGCTACGTAAGTCTCTGTGCCCCCCACCACAGGCACTGGGTGCTGTCAGGAAACTGTGGCCTGTGCATTTGCAGACCTGTGCCCCAGGTGAGCCTGGAGCAGCCAGTTCTTAGGTCTTTTCTTCTTCCTTTCCATCAGGACAACATCCGCGTGCAACTGCTCTCCATTCACCTCTTCCGAAAGGTGATGGAGCTGGGAGTGGACGAGGGAAAACAAGAGCTGAAGGCACACGTGATCCAGAGCCTGCTGCCACTTTTCTTCTGCTGGCAGGATGAGAACCAGCATGTGGCAGAAGTGAGTACTTGTGGGCTCTGGGGTCACAACAGGAGGGGGCTGGGCTGCCTCCTG
>NW_020960092.1:0-1156 GCF_003031625.1 Empidonax traillii
GGGGGCAGGAAATGATCTCGGGGAGCTCCCTCATCTCCAAGGGGACCAGGGCACTCCCACCCTGCCAGTTCTGCTGCTGCCACCACCCCTTCCCATCCCCAGGCTGCACCGTCAGGGACCTTGAATTTTTGATTCTCACATTCACTCTCTCCTTCCCCAAGGCCTCAAACACTTTTTGGTTCACTTCCCACCTTAAGACTGAAAAAACCTCAAAGAACCTCCCCACCCCATAGAGACTCTGTAAATAATTCTTTGTAGGGAAGAGTAGGACACTCACCGATTTTTTCATTGCTGTCCCCTGATCAAGAAAGACAAACACAAACAAGTATTATGTGGCACAGTCCCTTCCCTGGGACCCCCCCCCCCAGCTGAAGGACCACACAGGTCAGGAAAGAATGAGATGGAAGGGGGAGATGCTCTGGTTCTGCTCTGATTGCAGGGATAGCAGATCTGTATTTAGTTTCCCCATCATTTTGCCCCCTTCAGTGGCACTGTTTTTGCATGAGGTTATGTTGAATAGCCAAAGGACTATTTATTGGCAATTCTACAAGCAACAAACAAAGCCAAAAAAAAGACATGACCTCTGCAAGCAAGTTTGTTTTTTCAGGAATTCTTAGGAACCAAGGAATTGACCTTTTTATAAGTAGCTTTCTGCTAATGCTCAGGTCTCTCTAATTTGCCCCTAAAGAACAAGAACTGTTCAGAACTCTTGCACTACTTACACTAAAGGGGGTGTCAGAAAGCATCGACAGCCACTCGGGAGAAAAATCCTAAAAATTGTTTAGGGTGAATTTTGGCATGATTATGGGGTCAGGGGAGGAGGAAGGAAAATCTCTGCCCAGAAAGAACATTTGGACAGACTGAGAGAATGAATGAAAAGGTCTGGAAGTTTTCAGAGGGGATTTCCCCAGGAGACGGGCAGTGAGACTTACGCAGTGCTTCCTGTTGCCTCTCTGGAAAACAAAAACAGATCAGAGCGTCAGCACCAAAGTTGGGGCCGTTTCCCTGATACACTCCTTGGGGTAGGGAGGAGGCTGAAACTGCTGCCAAGGGCAAAGCTGCAGCCCAGGAGCTCCTCAGGGCCTGTCTTGCCAAGACGTTGGGGGTGTCGCCCACCCTGCCTGAGCCCGCTGTGGGCAGAGATCAGCACGTGCTG
>NW_020960092.1:7875-9110 GCF_003031625.1 Empidonax traillii
CGTACTGGTCCTGGCCCCACTTGTAGCGATGCACAAAGGGCGAGAACTGCTCCCGAAACCAGATCACCTCCGTGTCCAGTGCATCCTGCCCTGGGGAGAAGCCGCAGGGCAGCACCACGTTCTCGCCCTTGGCCACGGTGATGGGGTTGGGGGGTCCAGTGACATGGAGTGGACCTGGGAGAGACCCCCAGAGGAGGAAGAGAGAAGTGTGAGTTTGCTGAGGCACCTGAGCTCGGGCACAGCAGCGGCTGCTCCGCGTGGTTCGGGTGCTGCCGGGCCGGGCCATGGCACTGGCAGCGTCCCTGTGCCGGGGCACACGAGGGGCTGAGGGAGCTGGGACAGGGACCCTGCCCTGCAGCACGGGCAGTGGGCTGGGGCCAGGCCACTCTGGGGCCGTCCCTCTGCTTCCCTGTCCTGCACTGCCAGCAAAGCTCTTCAAACCCCTTGTTCTCAAGGGCACAGGGGCTGCCCGTGGGGCTCAGGGCAGGCAGAAAGGGGGACAAGGAGTGATGGAAGTGGCTGGAAGGTTTCTGGGGGGTTGGCTGGAGCAAGTGACAACTTAGGGACAAAGAAAGCTCAAATGTCCTTCACTGTTCTCACCTCTTAGATTGCAAAAATCTATTATACAAGTAAAAATGTCTCAGGTGCTCTTGGCATCTTTAGAAAATTACAAGATAAAGGCTTATAACAATTAGTTCACTCAACTCACAGAGAAAGTGGTTCAGGTTGAAGGAAAACAAAAGCAAATGACCTTTTTTTGACAAGATGTTTTTGCAGTCAACTGCCAGGGCTGCCTTTAAGAAGTTGTTTCAGATCAGAAAGCTAAGAGAACCCAGACTAACTTGTAAAAGTTCATTGTTGTTTTTTTTCGGAGCTGGTTCTTCAAAAGGTGCAGCAGAGCCTGTACACAGCCCAGGAAAGCAATGACACATTGCAAATGTGCAGGAGACAGGGAAAGCAGGGAGGGAAATGGCAGCAAACGATAATCAACTCATTGGCACCATCTAATCCTCCCCCCAATTCAGTGTGTATGGAGAGGGCCTGACCCTGCCCTGTGCTCTGCTGTTCACAGGGAGCTGCTGCACTGGCAGTCAGGAAGATATTCAGGCTGGAAGCTGTGCCACAGCATTCAGCAAGAACAGGGGGATTCTTACCTGAGTGCCCCTGAGGACCTTGGAAAACTAAACTGTAAATGACAAAAGCCAGCAGAGAGCAGCGGATGGGGGAACCGCAGA
>NW_020960093.1:0-1142 GCF_003031625.1 Empidonax traillii
ATCCTCAAGCTCTCCTGCTCACACTCAGGCTACCTCAGGGAACTGGGACTTCTTGGGGTTAGTGTCTTTTTAGCATTTGGCTGTTTTATTTTCATAGTTTTCTCCTATGTGCAGATCTTCAGGGCTGTGCTGAGGATCCCCTCTGAGCAGGGACGACACAAAGCCTTTTCCACGTGTCTCCCTCACCTTGCTGTGGTCTCCCTCTTTTTCACCACTGCAGCATTTGCCTACCTGAAGCCCCCCTCCATCTCCTCCCCATCCCTTGATCTGGCCCTGTCAGTTCTGTACTCGGTGGTGCCTCCAGCCCTGAACCCCCTCATCTACAGCCTGAGGAACCAGGAGCTCAGGGATGCCATAAGGAAAATGATGACTGGATGTATTTTAGGAACAATAAAGTGCCTGTTTTCTGGTGTGTAGCATTCAGGGGACTCAGTAATGGCCCAGACTTTCTTATCAGCTTTTTCATGGAGGTCATCGGGTTCTTCTTGCAAAAAATTTATGTGCAAAAAAATATTATGCATCTGCCTTCTAATTTAGTGTCTACTCATTGAATTTGACCCAGAGATATATAAATGGTGAATTGTGCTCTCTACGTATTTCAGTAAAATAAAGGACCCTGCAGTGCCTTCTTTGTCCCAGATCCTTCTTCTCAGCTGTTCCTAAAGGACAGCACACTGCAGGACAGGGGGGATTTGCAAAGGGCAAGGGGCACAAGAATCCCAGCCCAGCAGCACTGCCAGGGAGCAGCAGAGATTGGGCTTTGCAGAGCTGCTCTTTCCACTTCCACACTGGCCTTGTGAGCCCCTTTCTGGCTGCAAGGCCTGAGTGCTCTCTGAGCACAGTCCTGGGGGTGGGAGCCCTTTGAGCACAGGCAGGGACAGGCACTGGGATCTTGTGAAGCAGAGCTGGCCTCCCTGACAGCATCTCCAGGATACTGTGGGACCTTCTGAGGGCACTGCATGGACTGGGTCACTTCTCCTGTGCCCTTGCTGCAGGGCTGGAACTCTCCTGCAGTGACACCAGGACACTCCTGCTCTTTGCATTGCCAGCCTGATTTGCAAATCCAGTCTTGCCCTGCTGTTGCCAGGGACATGCTGGGAGTGCTTCAGAGCTGCCATCCTGGGGCAGCTCCTGCCCAGCGT
>NW_020960093.1:6547-9110 GCF_003031625.1 Empidonax traillii
TCAACAGGACTCTGCCTCATTTCAGTCCTTCTCATGAAGTCTCGGCTTCCTGGTACATCCACAAGCTCCTCTGTGAGCCGCATGGGGGTCTCCTCACCCCAACAATCTTCCAAAGGTAGCAGGGATTTATTTTTCAGTCTTTTCCCTGCTGAAGAGAGAGAGTGAAAGGGGGAAGAAACAGCCCCCCCCCTCCTTGGAACTTTTCTTCTCTCTCCTCCAGCTGCTGGCTTTGACCCTGGACACTTTGTTATCGCTCTTCTGGAGTTTCTTCTGCAGCGGTTTTTCATCCAAGCAGTCAGTCCTTTGAAGTTTTGTTTTTTTTTTCTCCACTCTCTTACATGAGAGAAGGGGGGGCTTTAGCGCCACACCTGCCCCCAGCCCACTGCCAGGGAGGGAGGGGGCCTGGCCCCCACCTTGGGCCTGTCGCCACTCCTACATGGATACCTAATTTCAACTGCTACTAATTTCAACTTTGCCACCAATCTTCTCTTCCATTTTCCTAAATATATAATTAGCAAAGGCGTTACTAAAGTTTTGATTTGCTTCTTATCCAGAAAGCCACCTGGACAAAACCACCCTCAGCCCCAGGGGCTGGTCAGCTGGACAAAACCACGACACCATCTATCTCGTACAGTTGGTGCAGGACTCTTGTCATGACACAAAGAGCAAGAGTTTTCTGTGCAGGCACCTTTGGTCTGCGAGGTGTCTTCATCCGTACTGATTTTTGGCTACCTGTCTCAGTTCAATGAGACAGAAGTGTTTTACTAAGGAGGATGAATTAGGAGGAAAAACCAGAACTCCTCCATCTAAGCAATTGTAAATCCGAAATTAAGAGGCTCTGATTGAGAAAGTGTGGAGAAAGGATAAAAAAATAACAATTCTTTATTAAAGGATAAATGTGTATTGGCAGAACAAGGAAAGAACACAAAGAAAACAACCAAACAATAATCCTATACCCAAAAGTCCCCTTCAAACAAAAAAGAGATCAGTTTGTACTTTTTTGGTGCAATTGGAACCACATCCAGCAGGGGGCGCTGTTGGATCACTGGAGGAGCAGAGCCTGCAGTGTGCCCTGGTGTCCAGCAGGGGGCGCTGTTGGATATGGCGGTTGCCATGGGGGGTCCCCGGGGTTGCAGGAGAAGCCGAAAATGGAGATTTTCCCCCCACACCAAGAAGGGGAAAGAGGAGAGAAGGGGTTCTTCCCAAGGAAACTCACGCTGTCTGTGGCTGTTTGTGTGACTTCACTTTTTCTTTGATGTATGTAGGAAAAAAAACACTGCCAGAAACACAGGGGCAGAGGGGGGGAAAAAAGGGTGACCTCCTTCCCAAATAGTTCCTCTCTGATGAAGTCTGAGCAGGTCTGGGCTGGGGGCAGAAAACAGGGTGCAGGCAAACTGGGGCCAAGCAGCCAGGCTGAGAAGAATGAAACCTTGGAGCTTTTCCAACCCACACCTTGTCTAAGTTCAGGCAACAATGAAGTGTCCTGTTTCCCAGGAGAGGGAAAAGATAAGAAAACAAACAAACAAAAAAACCCTCCTCATCCCTCCCCACAGACTTTAAGGGCCATCAGTCTGGAATGTGAGTCCCTGACCAGTTCTTTTGTGTTGCTCAATCACCCAAGGCAAGGCCAACCTGCCCATTCAACATCCCTCCCACAAAGTGGGGAAGGAGGGGAAGGAAAACATTCAATGCTCAGTTCCTTTTTTCATCAGAACAAGCAAATGTGTCCCACTGTGGGACGGCCATTTCAGCCCAGCACTCCTACAAGAGAACGACTGCCCTTCCACCCAGGAAAGAAAGCCCTGAGTCTGCGTCTCTCCAGTGCAGTTGCTGCACCACTCTTGGCACTGCACAAAGAGCAAGAGCTTTGTGTGTGGGCACCTTTGTCTGGGAGGTGTCTTTATCTGTACTGAACCCTAGACCTAAACTTAAAAGAAATCCCTCTAAACCCAACCCTAAGCCCAAAACCCTAACCGTAACCCTGCCCCGTACTGTAACCAAAACGTTATCCCAACCCCTAAGACTAACCCTGACCCCTAACCCCTAACCCTAAAACCTAAGCCTAAACTTAAGTCTAAGCCTAACCCTAAAAATTAACCCCCTAACCCTAATCCTAACCCTTAGCCCTAACCCAAAACAACCCCCTAAAACCTAAACCTTAACCCTAAACCCTTATGAAAGGGACATTGGTGACATCACTGGGAACGAGTGTCATCCCAGGGGATTCATGAAAACAAAGAGACAGCTGTGACAGGAACATTGGTGACATCACATGGGACATCAATGACATCACAAGTACATGACTGTCACCACAGAGACATCAGTGACAGCACTGGGGATATTGGTGGCATCACAGGGAACAGTGGTGACATCATTGGGGGCCAGTGACATCACAGTGGTCTGGTGACATCACAAGGATATCGGTGACATCACAGGGACAAGATGCCACCGCTGAGCACAGTGGTGACAACACAGGGACAGCAGTGACATCATTGGAGACCAGTGACATCACAGGGGGCTGGTTAAAACAAGGGGACAGCTGTGATGTCACAGGGAAATCAGT
>NW_020960094.1:0-1072 GCF_003031625.1 Empidonax traillii
TGCTGGGGGTCCCTGCAGAGCTGAGCAGATCCAGGTCACCTCCCATTGCTCTGCCAACCCCCTGGGCCTGCTCTGGGCCCTGCAGGTCCTTGCCCTGCTCCCAAGGGCTCTGGGGGTGCTTCATGCTCAGGCCTTGGGCTTTAGAGCTCAGGGTGGGGATTGGGCAGAACTTTGGCAGGTTTGTTGTTCTGCTGGCAGGTCTGGTTCAGGATTAGGGGAAGAGCTTTTTGGGCTCGTCAGGATTCAAACTTGGCTTTTCATACTAACAATGCAGGTTGTGGATTGGGGTGGGCATTAGAGGACAAGTAGGATTCTGGAGTTCTGCATTTGGGTTTTTCCTATGAGGTCAGCTTGAGGCTGGGATTAGAGCAGTGGATTCCTTCCAATGTGAGGGGCAAGACTTTTGGGGAGTATTGGGGCATGAGGTTTGAAACACTATAAAAGTTAGAAGGATTTTTTGCACAGGCAGTTTTTCATCACCGTCAGAATTACCTGAAACTGTTTTTACCTCATCAAAATCGTTCCTCTCTGGTAGCCAAGCCCCTCTTTTCTTTCCTGAATATCCAATCCTTTTTGTCCCAGTTCCTCATGATCTGCCACCAAACTTTCATCTGGGTGGGCTCAGCTTTGTGATGACCCTGTGCAACCTCATGGAATCAAAGGGGCCATTGTGTCACTGCAGGGCCTCATGGAAAGAAAGGAACACAGGGACATTGAAATCTTGTGGAACCATGGAAGCATTTAATATGTGGGGCCTTGTGGAACAAAAGGAACCCTGAAACCTTTTGGAACCTCATAGAACCAGGGAGCCCTTGTGGCACTGTGGTTCCTCCTGGAGACAAAGAAACCCTGGGACACAGTGGAACCTCATGAAATGAAGGGGCCACTGTGACACTCCAGGGCATTCTGGAGCCAAAGGATCCCGGGGACACTGAGCAGCCTCCTGGAATCAAGGGGCCACTTTGACACTGCAGGGCCTCCTGGAAACCAAACCAAATCCAGGCTTGTCCAGGTGCTGAGGGTGATTCAGAAGGGAGGCAGCAGTGATTGCTCCCTACACACCCACCACTCC
>NW_020960094.1:8033-9109 GCF_003031625.1 Empidonax traillii
TGTGGGATGGGGCAGTGCTCCCGGGCTGCTTTGGACTGACAGCAGCTCCAGGGCTGCCCAAGGAGGCTCCAAGGGCTGGGCAATGGAACAGGGCACCACCTCACCTTTGGCAAATTCATCCTGTCCCTTCCCCACCCACACACACACTGGAGTTTTTCTGAGTCAAGAATTACCCCAATAATCCAGTGTCTCACAGGTTCCTTTATTCCATGAGGTTCCACGGTGTCACAGTGGTCCCTTATGCTCCATAGACTGTGACCATGGTCCCTTGATTCCAGAAGATTCCCATATGTCTCAGTGGTCCTGAGGATTCCATGAGGTTCTGTGGTGTCCCAGTTGCACAGTGATTCCAGCAGGTTCAGAGTGTCCCAGCACTCCTTTGAATCCAGGAGGCCCTGCAGTGTCACAATGGCCCTTGGTGCTGTGAGGTTGCCCAGGGTCACAATGGCCCCTTTGTCTCCACATGGCCCTGCAGGGTCACAATGTCACAGTGTCACAATGTCACAGTGTCACAGTGTCACAGTGTCACAGTGTCACAATGTCACAATGTCACAATGTCACAGTGTCACAGTGTCACAGTGTCACAGTCACAGTGTCACAGTGTCACAATGCCCCCTTGATTCCAGGAGGTTCAGCACCTTCCCAGGACTCCTTTGTTTCTGTGACACCCTGGAGTGTCATCAAGGCCCCTGGATTCTGTGAGCTGCCCCAGTGGACAAGGGCCTTTGGCTCCATCAGGCCTTGCACTGTGACAATGGCCCTTGGATTCCAGGAGGTTCCAAAGTGTCACAATGGCCCTGATACCAAAAGGAGGCAGAAACAAACACCTCCACCCCAATTTGTAAGTCTTAAGAAGCCGGAATTGTTCTTTATTCATCACTGGACGTTGGCAGGGAAGCTCCTCTACCCCAAGGTGCCAAATGACAGATGGACAGGGCTTCTTATTGCACACTCTGGTTACATGTTCATTAGATGTGCAGATTTGCCTAATACATATTCATTAGTTTGCTTCACACAGTCACCCCTTGGAGGTCCTTCTTTGGTCCTTCCAGGCTTCCTCTGTTGCCTTGCCCTCA
>NW_020960095.1:0-1211 GCF_003031625.1 Empidonax traillii
CTGGGGAGGCTTTGGCAGGAGGGGCCCTCGGGGGGCTCCTTAAGGCTTCAAGGGCCTGCAGGATTTTCAGAGCAATTGGGGGTTTGCTTTTGGTTCTGCATCTCTGAGAGGTTTGTGCAGCCATGGCCTCCAATTATCTGCTGTAACGAGTCCCTTGAGAGCCCCAGACAGTGACAACCCTCAGTGGGTCATTAATGCTACAAGGCACTCAGAGTTTATTAAGTTCCTTTTTTGACACTGAATCTGTGAGAGGTTTGTTCACTAATGGACTCCAATTATCTGTTTTAATTAGTCCCTGGAGAGAATGTCAGTTGTGACACCCACTGAGGCTCATTAATGTTTTAAGCACTCAAGGTTTATTAAGACACTTCTTTTTGAAAGTGAATCTTTGACAGGCTTGTTCAGTCCTGGCCTCCAATTATCTGCTCTAAGGAGTCCCTTGAGAGCCTTTGTCAGGAATGGCCCTCAGTGGGGCTTGTTAAAGCTTCAAAGTACTACAGGTTTGTTAAGGTACTTTGCCTTTTCCTTTGACTCTCAGTTTTGAAGAGGTTTGTGCAATAATTGATTCCAATTCTCTGCTTTAATTAGTCCCTGGGGAGACTTTGTCAGTAGTGAGGCTCAGTGGGGCTCATTAATGCTTCAAGGTACTCAAGGGTTTTGAAAGAACTTTTCCTTTTGAAAGTGAGTTTTTGAGAGGTTTGTTCAGTTATGGCTTCCAATTATCTGCTTTAATGAGTCCGTTGGGATTCTCTATCAGTTGTGACACTCAGTGGGGCTCATTGATGGTTCAAGGCACTCAAGGTATATTTAATAAGACACTTCTTTTTGACACTGAGTCTTTGAGAGGTTTGTTCAGTCCAGACCTCAAATTATCTGCTCTAATGAGTCCCTTGAGAGCCTTTGTCAGAAATGGCCCTCAGTGGGGCTCGTTAAAGCTTCAAGGTACTACAGGTTTGTTAAGGTACTTTGCCTTTGAGTTTGCCTTTGAGTTTTGAAGAGGTTTGTGCAATCATGGCCCCCAGTTCTCTGCTTTAATTAGTCCCTGGAGAGACTTTGTCAGTAGTGACACTCAGTGGGACCCATTAATGCTTCCAGATACTTTGGGTTTTCCTTCTGACTTTCCCTTATGGACAGGTTTGTACAATCTCCCCTCAGTCCCTGAGGTTCAAGGACTCAGCACCAAAAGCCCCCCGGGGCTCCCTCAGATAAAG
>NW_020960095.1:1836-6269 GCF_003031625.1 Empidonax traillii
TGCAAGGATCTGCTCTCAGGAGTCCCTGGGGAGGCTTTGTCAGTGCCTGCCCTCAGTGGGGCCCAGCAATGCTTCAAGGGACTGGGAGTTTGGCTTCTGACTTCTTGAGCAGCTTCTTCAATCTTCTCTCAGTACCTCAGGATGATGGACTTGTCTCTAAACACGCTGTGGGGCTCATTAAAATACAGAAAAACAAATTATTTTTGTTTCTTTAATTGTCTTTGTTTCTTCAAGTCTTCAACAACTAATTGGAGTTAATTTGTAGTTTACCTGAGGAGGAAGATTTTAAAGTGGAAGTCACAAAAATATAATTTTCCATGAAAGGGAGTGATTTACACAGAACCTCGGGATATAAGAGGGTCAGGGTGTAAAGGATTTGAACAGAAAGATAAGGGTTAAAAAAGATTAGTAGCATTTAATCATTGACCAACTTCACAATTAGCAAGTGATTCAATATAATTTGTGCAATTGAACTGTGACTGAATTATAGATTCGCAATAACAACACTCACACCACAGTCAATTCACACCCACACCCAGGCAGAGATGTGTGGACACATCAAGATCTGGGTGTGTAAAGGTCCCTCTCCAAAATTCTCCCTTTTCTGAGAGAAACCCTCCCACATATCCCTTTGTGTTTCCCACCAGACAAGGGTCACAGCTGGAGGAGTGTTTGTGGAGGGGGATCAGAATTGTCCTGGGCATCAGCGATGCTCTTTGTAGTGTTGCGAACTGAAGGGTTCCGGTCATGGTTTTGCTGGTTCTTAGAAACTCAGCAGGAAATTTTTCCCTCCCCTCTGCCCACTGCATGCAGAGCTGTTAAGGGGGCACTTAAGGAGCAGAACTATATTGGAAAGGGTTTTTTTTCCCCTTCCCCATTTCTGCTGATTTCTTTTCTTATCAGTGGTCCCTGTGCACATCAAAGGGAGAAGGAAAACTTAACCTCACAATTCGACCAGCCAAACAGAGTGATGTTTTTTCCATTTTGGAGGACTTTTTTTTGTTTGTTTTGTTTTGTTTTTGTTTTGGGGTTTTTTCATTTGTTTGTTTTTATGTTTGCTTTGTTTTGGTTTTGGTTTTGTTTTCCTCTCCTCCCTCTATCTCTCCTCTTTTCCCAGTGTGTGTGGGAAGGGGAGGGAAACCCATTTTCGGTTTCTCCAACACACCCCAGAGGGTGTTACCCCCACCTGGCAATGACCAGTGATTCCACAGCGCCCCCTGCTGGCCATCATAAAGAACTGCAGGCTCAGCATCTCCAGTGATCCAACAGCGCCCCCTGGTGACTGGCACAGGACACTACAAGTTCTGCATCTTTAGTGACCCAACGGCACCCCCTGTTGCCTGTGGTTAGAATTGCACCAAAGGGCACAAACTGAACTGTTTACATTTTGTCCTTTGCTTGTTAATTGGTTTGTTTTGAAGGGAATTTTTGGTGGGTATAGGAGTATTGTTTGGTTATTTTACTTGTTTGCTTTCGTTGTTTCTGCCAATACACACATACCTTTTAATAAAGCGCTGTTATTTTTCGTTTTCCTTTTGTTTTTCTTCAACCGGAACCTCCTATTTTTAGATTTTTAATTGCTTAGAGGGAGGAGTTTCAGTCTTTTCTCATAACTTGTTTTCAGAAAAACACCTGTGTCTCTTTTAAACTGGGACAGGAGCCCTGCACTGAACTTGCTGATGAGACTCCTAAAATTGAATATGGCCAAACATTTCTCCCAGACAAAAGGTGGCAGGACAGAAAGCTCATGCTGCCCGTGGAGTGCCCAGGTGCCCCACCAACTGAACCTCAAAGCCAAAGGTTACAGGTTTTCTTTCCTGGGGGAAAGGCTGTTACATCACAAAGGGGTCCATGGCAGATGGGTGGGGCTGCACTTTGAAATTCTGTGACGTTGGTTCTTTGGTTTCCAGGGGCTTTTCCAGAATGGAGAGGACGGGCTGTGACATCACAAAGGTACCCAGGGCATACGGATGGGGCTGCATTTTGGGGTTTTGGGGTGTTGGCTTTTTGGTTGCCAGGGGCTATTCCGGAATGGAGAGGATGGGCTGTGACATCACAAAGGGGTCTTTGGAACATGGATAGTGTTGAACTGTCACATGGTGAGGGCTTGGTTTTTTGGTATCCACAGGATATTCCAGAATGGAAAGGATGGGCCATGACATCACAAAAGGGCTCAAAGCACATGGGTGGATCTGACTGTGCTGGTGTGGGATGTTGATCCTTTGCTTGCCAGGAACTATTCTAGCATGGAGAGGACAGGCTGTGACAAGTAGTGCCTGTCAGAACTGCAAAGATGGACCCACAAGAATCTTACATGGGGAAGATTCTCTGCTCTGCCCTGCACACCCCAGTGCTGGGGTCAAAACTCAGCCTCTCCACTTCCCTCTCCTAAGGGACTTGTTCTTAGACATCCCCTTCCCTACGCTCATTTCAAAAGCCCTCCTGGCAATTCCCAAGCCTGTACCCGGCTCTCATCCCCTCTCTGGCTCAGAGCCCTCCACTTATCTTGCAGAGAGATGGGCCTGTCCATCCACCTTCCAAAAGCACGTCCCTTGGGCTGGCTCAGGGGTTCCTGCAGTCCCTGGGTTCTTCTCTTCCTCAGCTCCAAGAAAGGAAACCAAAATCACTGCATGACTTGAGCAGCACATCGACCAAACCCCAACCATTCCCACACTCACCATCTCAGTCCAATTGTGGTGTTTTGTTGTTTGGTTACATATCCTTGAGTGTTTGATGAGCACGCTCTAGCAGTGCTTGACCAGTGGGGCAGTGGGGGATCCCTGTGACATGGGAGAGGCCCCACATGTTGAAAAACTCTTTTAAAGAGTGAGAAGTGTATGCCAGTCTGTTATCTGTTTTTATCGTTTTGGGGATGCCAAGGACTGATATTGCAGATATCAGGTTTTTTTTGACATCTTGGGCTTTCTCCTGCATCTGCTGCTGCTGCATTGGCACCAGAACACGTGTCAATGGACACATGGATGTGTTTTAATTTTCCAAATGTTGAATAATGCGGTATGCCTGACTGCCAGATGTCCAGTGGGTTAATTCCACGAGGGTTTACCCCCTCAGATGGTAGAGGAGTGAGTCTCTCTGTCAGTCAGGGCACACAGAAATAATTGTTCTGGCTTGAGATAGTGTAAGATGGAATGTTCTTTTGAGGGATTTTGCATTTTGGTGCAAAAAGCTGTGGGGCAGCTTTGCTTTTTCGAAATTGTTTGGAACTACTGCAGTTTGGGCAAGGTGCCCTGTATCAGCTATTTGATCTGCCACATGATTTCCTGCTCAGATGGGCACTGAGAGAGAAGTGTGAGAATGAATGTGGATTATGTAGAATTTGTGATTACGATGACTAATTTCTTGCAGTAATGATTTGAACATATGAGCTGATTGTAGTTGGGAGATATCTTTTATGTATGATTCTCAATTCGTCAGACTGTTCCAGTAACAGAGGCTGAATGGGAAACAATGTTGAAAGGCTCTGGAAATAGCTGAAATGCAGGTATGACTGCAGAGAGCTCTGCTATCTGAGAGGAACCTCTTACCTGTGTGTCATATACCCATTTTCCTGCTCTGAGCCAGGTGACTGCTGCCTTAGACGTTCTGCCAGAACCATCTGTGAGCACAGTTCTAGCACTTGTTAGTGGAACAGGAGAATAGTTGTGTGTTAGCTCTGGCTGAGTAAGGGCCAGCAGCTGCAAAAAAAGAAAAGAGAGAAAGTCAACTGAAAATTGACCCTTGTAATCAGCAATGGCTAACTGAAACTCAGAGCTATGAATCTGCAATTGAGTTAGTTGAACAGTAGACAGAAGAACATAGATAACATCTGGATCCTTCCCTAGGAGTTTCCAAAGCTGCAATCTGCTTTTGTGGCAGACTTTGGAAAGCATCTCAGGATATGTAGTAATGGGTTTGGAAAACTGGAAGCTTAAAAACCCATTCCCATAACAGAAATCTTTGCCTTTTACATCTAATTGTCCTATTACAGCAGAAGGTTGTTTGATACCTTTAAAAATTACTAAAACAACAGGTAACCCACACACTTTTCTTTGACTCTGACAGGAACTCAGTCTTTGATTTATTTCCTTTAACACTGCCAGGGCTGCTGGTTTTAAGCGTCAAAGGCAGGTTAAGTCTGCCTCCCCTTTCAGGAGCTGAAAGAGCGGTTTCAGGGGGTCTGTCTGTCTGACCTAACAGAGGCCTAACCCAACTGATTAGGCCCTGTAGCAACTGCAAATCATTTAAGGTGTGGATATCAGTGGGTAAAGTAACAGTCTGGGGCTGAATAGTGGTGTTCTTTATTTGAAATCCAAGGTATTTCCATGGAACTGTCACTTGTCCTTTCCCCAGTGCAATTTCAGACCATGTGTCAATAGTGCATTTTTCACAGACAAATGCACTTGCAGGAGTTGTCCCTCGGATTGCGCTGCCAG
>NW_020960095.1:6280-9109 GCF_003031625.1 Empidonax traillii
TCTGCTATCTGAGAGGAACCTCTTACCTTGTGTGTGTCATATACCCATTTTCCTGCTCTGAGCCAGGTGACTGCTGCCTTAGACGTTCTGCCAGAACCATCTGTGAGCACAGTTCTAGCACTTGTTAGTGGAACAGGAGAATAGTTGTGTGTTAGCTCTGGCTGAGTAAGGGCCAGCAGCTGCAAAAAAAGAAAAGAGAGAAAGTCAACTGAAAATTGACCCTTGTAATCATCAATGGCTAACTGAAACTCAGAGCTATGAATCTGCAATTGAGTTAGTTGAACAGTAGACAGAAGAACATAGATAACATCTGGATCCTTCCCTAGGAGTTTCCAAAGCTGCAATCTGCTTTTGTGGCAGACTTTGGAAAGCATCTTAGGATATGTAGTAATGGGTTTGGAAAACTGGAAGCTTAAAAACCCATTCCCATAACAGAAATCTTTGCCTTTTACATCTAATTGTCCTATTACAGCAGAAGGTTGTTTGATACCTTTAAAAATTACTAAAACAACAGGTAACCCACACACTTTTCTTTGACTCTGACAGGAACTCAGTCTTTGATTTATTTCCTTTAACACTGCCAGGGCTGCTGGTTTTAAGCGTCAAAGGCAGGTTAAGTCTGCCTCCCCTTTCAGGAGCTGAAAGAGCGGTTTCAGGGGGTCTGTCTGTCTGACCTAACAGAGGCCTAACCCAACTGATTAGGCCCTGTAGCAACTGCAAATCATTTAAGGTGTGGATGTCAGTGGGTAAAGTAACAGTCTGGGGCTGAATAGTGGTGTTCTTTATTTGAAATCCAAGGTATTTCCATGGAACTCTCAGTTTTCACACACAAATGCACTTGCAGGAGTTGTCCCTCGGATTGCGCTGCCAGTAAGAGATCGTCCCTAGAGTGAGATACGATGGTATCGGGACACTGTCGATGGGTTGGTGATAACACGTCTGCAACGACTCTTTGGCAAATGGAGGGGCTGTTCCTCCTTCCTTGTGGGAGGACTGTCCAGTGATAGCGCTGAGATGGTTCTGCTGTGCTGATGGAAGGCACTGTAAATGTGAACCCACGAGAGTCTTTAGGGTTTAATGCAATTTTAAAGAAACAATCTTTTCTATCAATAAGAACAATAGGCCACTTTTAAAATATCATTGTTGGTGATGGAAACCCTGGTTGGAGAGCCCCCATCGGCTCTATTATTTTGCTGGGTTCTCTTAAATCGTGTAGCAGTCTCCACTTTCCACTGGACTTCCATATGGTAAAAATGGGGAAATTCCAGGGACTATCAGTTGGCACGATACATCCCTTTTCTCCTTGTTCATGTACTAGTAGGTTGATTTGCTGCAATTTCTCTCCCTTTAGGGGCCACTGGGACACCCAGATTGGCTGGTCAGAGAGCCATGTGAGGACAGGAGATTGCAGCTCACCAGTGGCCTTTAAACTAAATTTGAGGTAGTTAGTTGGAGTCCCTGTTGTCCTATCATATCTCTGCCCCAGAGGGTCATTGGGATATTAAGGACATAGGGCTTTGCTGAGGCAGTTTTACCTTCTGGTCCTTCAATCAGTAAAGTGGAGACACTTTGGAGCGGTGTCTGGGCTCCTCCTACCCCTTTGATGTCGATGCAGGGCTCCGTAGTGCTCCATTCCTTCGGCCAGTCGCTCTCTGCAAAGATTGTGACATCTGCTCCTGTGTCTGTAAGACCTTGAACTGGAGCACATTGGTGAGTGTTGGGAAAAAATACCCTGCAGGTTTGCATTGGCTGATGGAGTAAAACGGACTGTGACCACTGGACCATCAGCACAGAGTCCAAAGTGTCCCCCCCTACAGCAATGGGGGTTAAACTGGCTATGGGTGTTTCTGTGTCTGGCTCCACAGGTGGAAATAGAGCTTTTACAGTCACTCCTAATGCCTTAGGGTTGTCTACAGTCACTGATTGTGGGATAACTGTTAACCCTGTATTATTAGATGGAGCAGTCCCAGTTAAAATGTATTTTCCAGCAGTGGTGACACGGAGCCTCCTTCTGTTGTTGTTGCACTGCCAAGACTTCAGTTAGTAGGGATTTTTTGTACGTGTTGGATCCTACACTGGGAGACAACTTAACCATGTCTATTCAAGTGGGATCTTTGAGGGACCTTAATATTTCTTGACAATCTTTGATTGTTTTAGTGCCATTTTTTAGAAACAGTGCATCTTGAGCCTCTAGATTCGTTTTCACTAAATACTTAGGTACTGGAAAAACATTCCTAGAAAAGTCACTGAGTCTCTGGAAGCATTCAGATAGCATCTGTATATGGTTTAAAAATGATTACGGTGGTTCTGGTTGAAAGTTGGAC
Source organism: Empidonax traillii (assembly GCF_003031625.1). NCBI lineage: Eukaryota > Metazoa > Chordata > Aves > Passeriformes > Tyrannidae > Empidonax > Empidonax traillii. Next base: position 8,605 of record NW_020960095.1, read on the forward strand.
AAAACGATATTAAAGGTCTCTTCAAACCTTGATGATTCTGTGGTTCTCTGACCTGTCATCACAGTTTCCAGCTTTGTGTTCTAACAAGATCTTTTCTCAGATAATTTCCTCAGTGGGACCCATTAACACTACAAGAAACTTTCCAGTTTGAATCTCACTTGGGTTTCTCAGGAGGTTCCTGCAACTCTCCTCAGGGTCTGATCTTCAGGGACTCATCCCCAAAGCCCCCGAGGCTGATGAAATGCCTGGGGCTGTTGCTGTGCTGCTGAGCTGGGCCGGGCTCCTGGAACACAGGGAGCTCCTTGAAAAAAAGAACAGCTTCAAAGACACAGCTCTGCTGCTGAGCAGCTCCTCTGCACAGCCCAGCAGGGCTGAGGGCACTGCCTGCAGCACCCAGGGCACAGGAGAGAAGGCAGAGAGGTGAGAGGCAGCCTGGGCTGGGAGGGGACTGAGCTCTCACTGCAGGAGAAACCTTCCCAGGATTTGAAGGAAGAATTCTCTGGCT
>NW_020960096.1:0-1579 GCF_003031625.1 Empidonax traillii
CTCCCACCGCTTTAGCTCTAGGATTACTCTGAGGCCCAGGAATGCCCCCGGGGTCCCTCGCGGGGAGAGGGGGAGGTCGGCGTGGAGCTTTTCCAGGCTCCGGGCAATCGAGTTGCCGTCGATCCCAATCCCTGAGCCGGCGGGAGGAGGAGGAGCAGGAGCGGGGTGCGGGTCGGGCTTTGCTCGGTCCCCACGCGGGTCAGGAGCAGTTCCAGCTTGTGATAAGTAAAGGCACTGGTTTTATTCCAAGCAAATTAAAATAAACAGAAGGTACTAACAAAAGAACTATTTCTGTATATTTACTAACTTACAGGGGTACTGTGGAGTCTGTAAGGTGAAGGGTCCTGTCTGGACCTAAAACCAGGGAATCTTTTGCGGCCGGGAATAGGGAACAAATTAGAAATAAAAATGTATTCCTCTGTGCCATGTGGATACAAAGAGAGGCCCTCCATGCCTTGCAATGTGGGGATGATTCAAGACCCCCCTGTACGAGCCCAGGGGAGATAAGTTACAACCAGCCAGAAGGTAACACCCACCTCCAAAGCAGGGAAATTACCTTTTAAGGCAACAAACGGACAATGAATGAATATTCAACAACTGATATTGAAAGGGTACAAAAAGCACGGTTTTCAAACAATGTGGGTGCTCTTTGTATGATCCAGAGGTGCACCCAGTGCTGGAAATGGGTAACCAGCACTGCAATAAAAACTCTTGCTATATTTCTTTGTCCTGCAGGTATTTTTGTCATCTTGAAAATTCAAGAAAAGAAGTAACTTATAACAAGTTTAAAGCCATTCCCACTTGTCCTGGCACTGTATGCTCTTGGCAAACTTCAGTCTGAATTTGTGAATCTGAAAGATGGAGGATCTGGAGCAGAAGACTGAAAAAGCTGAAGTTCTTTTTGGCTGACAAGAAAAACCTGGAAGGTTTGCACCAAATGGTATCCTTTCAAATTTCCCCGGGGGAGGGTCTGGGCCTGTGACTACAGAACCCTGAGAAAGGAAACAATTAGCAGACATCTCAGGGTGGGGATGGTTTGTTTTAAGCGACAGTGCTGTGGCAAAATGATGCAAACTGTGACTTGCAAAGTTTATTTCTTACACCCTGCTTCCTTTTCAAAGCAGTAAGAGCTGCAGGGTGGGGAAAGGAGGGGTGGAAGAAGTTTGGGTTCTCTGGAGCTGATGAACTGCAAATGGTCCTGATGGCGCAGAGATCTGAGCCTCACAGAGATGCTGTTCTGTGTTCTTCCTGGGAAGCAAGAGAATAAAGGAAGGGAAACTTGGGGAACTGCACTGGATCTGTTGGAGGATTTCTGGGAACCTGAAGATGTGAGATCTGCCCCCTCATTAGATTTGGTGTAGTTAGTTGATTGATGAATAGGGTAATCTTCAAAACAAAACCCCAGGCTGTGGGTTTTGGGTATTTCCCTGAAGAGGAGATCAGTGAATGCCTGTTTGGCTCTGCCAAGGGAGCAAACCAGACCTGATCAGTGGAAGCAGGCTGGAGATGGAATGTGGTTAAGGGGGCTTTTCTCCCTCAGCAGTGAAATCTACTGAGAACTTCTTTTAGTGGTAGAGCT
>NW_020960096.1:8115-9107 GCF_003031625.1 Empidonax traillii
GCCCGACCCCCCAGCAAGGGGCTCCCACAGCCCCTCCTGCTGCCCCCAAAATCCCTGGGGATCCCCCATTGTCCATCTCTGCATTCCCCCCTCCAAGATCTCCAGGCTCCTGAGAGGAGCCCAAAGGGGTGGAAGTGCCCAGTTTTGATCTCCAGCCACCCCTTTTGCCTCTTTTCCTGTTCTTTTGCCCTTCCTGGGGGCAGTTGTAGGACCCTGAAGGGCCCAGAGAGGGGAGAACCTGGAAAGGGGGGAGCCCCAGGACCCCCATCAGCCTGGTGGGGGGGAGGGGAATCCAGAGAGGGGGAAACCCTGGGGGCCCAGAACCCCCGATCAGAGTCAGGGGAGAAGAGACCCCTGTGACCCTCCCAACTCCTGGTATATCTAAGCGGGGGGACCCTGGAGAGGGAGGTCCCCCAGAACCCTGAAGTTGGGAGATGGGGGAGCCTTGGATTCCTGGGACCCCCAACAGCCTGGAGAAGGCAGGGACCCCATAGAGGGGAGACCCCAAGTACCCACACAAACTCCCAGCAGCCCAAACAAGGGAAACCTCCAGAATCCCAAAGTGCAGAGACCAGAGAGGAGATGCTCCTGTTTGGGGTTTTTTTGGGCTGAAACTTCATGTTTTGGAAGTTTTTATGGTCCCAGGATGCCCGGTGAGTTCTAGAGATGGACTTGGGCAGGAGGAACCCCCAAGCCAACGCACTCAGCCCTTGTTTCTCCCCAGCAGGATTTGTCCTTCCCAAAGCTTGGGCGGATGGAGGAGGAAGCTGGGAGGAAGAAGAAAAGGCCGCGGGTCCCCCAGGCAGGTGAGGAGGAAGTCAGTGCCCCTTTGGCCCTGTCTTGTGGTGCCTGTGGGGGCCAAATTTGGGGGGGATGTGCTTGGCCTTCCCTCTGGGCCGGAGGCAAATCCCCTGCCTGTCCTTCTTCCTTCCTGCCCCAGGCCCCGAGCTGAGGACGGAGAGCACAGAGGACAAATCCCCCCGGCAGAGCCT
>NW_020960097.1:0-1585 GCF_003031625.1 Empidonax traillii
GTGGCGGACTCTCACATCTAGTTTCTTTACTCTAGAAGTGATGTCCTGCCACAAATCAGCAGCCCATATGGGTCTTCCTCTACGCTTCTAACTCATGTTTTTCCATCGTTCTAGCCATCCCCATAGGGCATTGGCTATCATCCTGGTGGCCTAGAGGAAAGGCACTGCACTGTCACTGCAGAGACCCGGGTTCGATTCCCAGTCGGGGCCCCTCCCCGGGCAGATGGAGCTCGTTAGCCCATAAGGCAATCCATCTACGTCCTGAGGACCTCGCTGCCACTGTCCAAGCAGATGCCACTTGGCCCCAGCAGATGAACCTCAGGATTAAAGGGTGGGCTCAGTTCCGTGCACACTGTGTCTCACCTAAAAAATCCAATGCGCAGGCTGGAAGGTGGAAAGACCTTCCCCGGTTCTTCGTTCACGAAGACTGGCCATTCATTCATAGAGGTAGAGCCTTGGCCATCCTTCTCTCTCTGCGATGTCCAGGGCCAACTGGACGGCTTTGAGTTCCGCAAACTGACTTGATTCGCCTTTACCTTCAGCAGCTTCTGCCACTTGTTGGGTGGGACTCCAAACGGCTGCTTTGCACTTCCGGTTCCCTCCTATGATACGGCAAGAACCGTCAGTGAAAAGAGCATAACGTGTCTCTTCATCTGGCAGTTGATTATATGGCGGAGCTTCTTCAGCTCGACTCACTGGCTCTTCTTCCTCTTCATCTGCCAGACTGAAGTTCCCACTTTCAGGCCAATTAGTTATGATTTCCAGAATTCCAGGGCGATTTGAGTTTCCAATTCGGACATGTTGCGTAATCAAAACCATCCACTTGCTCCACGTAGCATCAGTAGCATGATGTGTAGGAGGCACTTTCCCTTTGAACATCCAACTCAGCACCGGTAGTCGGGGTGCTAGGAAAAGCTGCGCTTCAGTGCCAATCACTTCTGAAGCTGCTTGTATGTCTTCATATGCCGCCAGTATTTCCTTCTCCATAGGGGTATAGTTGGCTTCAGATCCTTTGTAGCTTTGGCTCCAGAAGTCAAGTGGTCACCCTCGTGTCTCACCAGGCACCTTTGTCAGAGGCTCCAGGAGGGACCTTTATCTCCAGATGCAGTGTAAAGTACATTCTTTACATCTGGTCCCGTCCTAACTGGTCCAAAAGCCACGGCATGAGAAATCTCTTGCTTGATCTGCCTGAAAGCCTGCTGTTGTTCAGGACCCCAATGGAAATTGTTCTTTTTACAGGTCACAAAATAAAGAGGGCTCACAATTTGGCTGTACTCGGGGATGTGCATCCTCCAGAAGCCTATGGCTCCCAGAAAAGCTTGGGTCTCCTTTTTGTTTGTTGGTGGAGCCATTGCTACAATTTTATTGATGACGTGGGTTGGAATCTGGCGCCTCCCATCTTGCCATTTCAGCCCTAGGAATTGGATCTCTCTGGCAGGTCCCTTGACCTTGCTCTTTTTGATGGTGAAACTGACTTTGAGGAGAATCTGGATGATCTTCTTTCGTTTCTTGAAACCTTCCTTTGCTGTGTCCCCCCATACACTGATGACAGTGGACCAGTGACATCACAGGGGGCTTTTGAAAA
>NW_020960097.1:7906-9106 GCF_003031625.1 Empidonax traillii
TGACACTGGGACACTCTGATATTGTGACACTGGGACACTGTGACACTGTGACATTGTGACACTGTGACACTGTGACATTGTGACACTGGGACACTGTGACACTGTGATATTGTGACACTGTGACATTGTTACACTGTGACATTGTGACACTGGGACACTCTGATATTGTGACACTGGGACACTGTGACACTGTGACATTGTGACACTGTGACACCGTGACACTGTGACACTGTGACATTGTGACACTGTGACACTGTGACTCTGTGACACTGGGACATTGTGACATTGTGACACTGTGACATTGGGACACTGTGACACTGTGACAGTGTGATATTGTGACATTGTGACACTGTGACACTGTGACATTGTGACACTGTGACACTGGGACACTGTGACACTGTGACACTGTGACACTGTGACATTGTGACCCTGCAGGGCCATGTGGAGACAAAGGGGCCATTGTGACCCTGGGCAACCTCCCAGCACCAAGGGCCATTGTGACACTGCAGGGCCTCCTGGATTCAAAGGAGTGCTGGGACACTCTGGACCTGATGGGATCACTGTGCAATTGGGACACCACAGAACGTCATGGAATCCTCAGGACCACTGAAACGAATTGGAATATTCTGGAATCAAGGGACTATGGTGACAGTGCAGGGCCAATGGAGCATAAGGGACCACTGTGACACTGTGGAACCTCATGGAATAAAGGAACCTGTGATTATTGGGGTAATTCTTGACTCAGAACAACTCCAGTGTGATGGTGGGTGGGGAAGGGACAGGTGGAATTTCCCAAAGGGGAGGTGGTGCCCTTTTCCATTGCCCAGCCCTTGGAGCCTCCTCGGGCAGCCCTGGAGCTGCTGTCAGTCCAAAGCAGCCCGGGAGCACTGCCCCATCCCACAGCCTGGAGCCCCTAACCCAGCCCCACACTGGCTCCAGCACACCAGCAGCTCTGCCCCTCACCCTCCTGGAGCCCCAGAGTGGCCAGTGGGCCACAAGTGCCCCCTGGGGGGTGGGCACAGAGGGCAGAGCAAATCAAATGAGCCCCGTGCGGCCATGGCGTGGTCAGACCCTCCATCTGGGCACGGGGAAGCTGCACTGGCACCAGACTGCGGGTGGGAGCTGCACTTCTCTCTCTTTCCTTACTTCTTCTTATTCTCTCAATCTCTCATAATATTTTAGGAAACTTAAAACTGGATG
>NW_020960098.1:0-1415 GCF_003031625.1 Empidonax traillii
CAGTGACGAGGCTGTGCCTGGAGCACAGTTGGGTGATGGTGGGCCAGGGTGGGGTGAGAGGGGTGCAGACAGCCAAAGTGTGGTCAAAAGCCATGGAAGGTGAGAGGAAGCAGCTGTGGCTATGTGGACTTCCATCTCTGTGGGTTTTTTCCCACCCTGGGAGGACCCAACTCCTAAGGATCCCAGCATTTCCATGAAGCCCCAGCACCTCCCTCTCAGCATCTCCCACTGTCCACCCACACCAGCTGTTTTTCTGCGTGGAATGGGGCAACAGAGAGCCTGGTGACAGGGGTCCCCATCAGGACAGGTCTGTAGGAAACAAAGACAGCAACATGGAGCAAAGGATGGGAGGGAAGACTAGGAGTGGAGGGCTGAGGGATGGACAGGTAGCTGTGTCCTGTGGGGAGGAGGAGCGTGGGCCAAGGGAGTAGGAGTGGGAGGGTCATTGCCACACCCATCACAAATTACCTGCAAAGCCTTGAATGTGCCTGTGAGAGTGTCACAGAATCACAGGAAAATGGAAGTTGGGAAGTACCTCAGGAGGTCATCTGGTCATCTGGTCCCTCCTGCCTGCTTGAGCAGGCTCAGCTACAGCCATTTCCCAAGATCATGTCCAGACAGCTACAGAATACCTCAAATATGGAGACTCCACCAACTCTCTGGGCAACCTGTGCCAGTCCAAAGTCACCATCACAGTGAAAATGTGCCTCCTGATGTTCAGAAGTGTTTCAAGTGGTGTGCATCGCCCCCTGACCTGTAAGGGAGCAGCACTGGAAAGAGCATGGCCCCGTCTTCTTTGCACTCTCTTTTCACGCCTTTCTATAGAGAGATAACGCTTTCCCTTCTCCAGGGTAAGCAGTCTGGACTGTCCCTGACTTGCAGTACAAACCTGCCTGTCTCCTGGTCCTCAGGGCAGGGGACGGGAGCGATGCCAGGGCGGGCGGAGTGTGGGGCAGGGGGAGGGCCCTGGAGGGGACGCCGCGGGCCGACAGCGATGGGGCCGCCCCGGCTGCAGCGGGGCCGAGGTGTCGTCACCTTCTGAAGGGCTCATAGGGCGAGCAGGTGGAACAGCGCTGGAGCCGCGCTGGGAGCGCCGGGACAGGAGCCTTCATCTCCGGGCCCGGCTGATCCTCTGCCGACGCTGCTGCCCCGGTCCCTCGCCGAGCCCCCTTCTGCTGAGTCCCCCATTCTGCCGAGTCCCCCATTCTGCCGAGTCCCCCCTTCTCCCGCGGCCCGGGGGGGCCGGGCCGGGTGTGTGGGGGTCGGGCAGAGGCGCCGGCGCTGCCCCGGCGAGGCGGGGCCGGGCAGGAGCGGCCCGAGCGCGGCTCCGCTCGGCTCGGGGGCGGCTCCCGCGGAGCCTCGGCCGGGCCGGGCACGATGTGGGCCGGGCTGGGGCCGTGGCTGCTGGCCTTGGC
>NW_020960098.1:7750-9106 GCF_003031625.1 Empidonax traillii
GAGGGACTAGGAGGGACTGGGCCTGAGTGCAGTGACAGAGGCACAGGCAGGGGAGGTGTGGGCAGAGCTGTTCTGCAGGCAGAGAGAAGCTGGAGAGAGGTGAGACAGATGGGCCTGGCCATGTGGAGTGTCCTGTGTGGGGGGTTCTTGCCCATTGTAGGTAAGTGAGAGGAAGGGGTGATGCCCCCCAGGAACTGAGTGTGCCCTTGAGCTCTGCACGGCTCTGGGGAGCTGTGCTGACCCCTTGCAGCCTGAGCTGTTCCCAGCTCCACCTGTGCCACCATCCCTGGGGAGCAGGGTGAGAACAGCCCTCCTCCTCTTGTAGCTGGGAGCTCCTCACCTCCATCCCAGCTGCCTCCTGTGCAGGGTGGGGACAGCAGGGCACGGCCCTGCTGCACTCACAGCTTGGGGCACAACACTTTGCACTGGGACTGGACACTCTGCCCTTGGGCACTGCAGCCCACCTCGCAAAGCCCAGCTCGAGGATGGCAGCACACGGCACAAGCCCCACTTGCCTGTGCAGGTCTTGGCCTCTCTCGTGTGACTCCCAGAAGTTTCAGGGACAGGTTAGGTTTGTTCCTCCTCATCTCTGAGTGGTCATGGCCTGTTGTCTGTCTCTGTAGCAGTCACTGGCCAGGTGGCCTTGAAGCAACTCCCCAGGGAACTGACTGTGCAAGAAGGAGATGAAGTCAACTTCCAGTGCAGCATGACAGGAGACAATATGTGGAATTATGTGATGTACTGGTACCGTCAGAGCCCGCGGGGCACTCTGGAGTGGATTTACAGGGAGGGTGATTACTATGGAGAAGGTTTCCAAGATCGCTTTAAGGGATCAGTGGGGAGCTTCAGTTTCTCACTACAAATCCTTGCAGCACAGCCAGGGGATGCAGCAACGTATTACTGTGGTGCAAGAATCACCCTGGAGCAGCTGTGCAGCAGAGTGGAACCAAAACTGTCTGATGGGAAGACAGATCTCTCAGCATTTCTTTCCGGCAGCTGCTCACCAGGGGCTGTTGTCAGGCAATGGCAGGGGCAGGAAAGAGGCCTCTGGATTGGTGGCAGTACGGGCAGTGGAGGGAAGTGTGGGAGAAGGGCTGGCACCCTTTGTTATACAGGAGGGTCTGTTCTGGGAACTTCAGGGTCTGTTTGAGCAAGTACAGTTTTAGTGCACTTTGCTGGGGCTCCTCTCCAGCACAGCCCCATTTTTCCTCTGTGGCTTGGCTGCAGAGCCATGGGATGATGGCGATGTGTTGTGGTATCTTCCAGAGCGCTGTGGGGATGGAGCCAGGCTGTTTAGGAAACACAGATCAACAGATGACATTGCTCGGAGTGGCTGCTACAGATCAACTGATCAGG
>NW_020960099.1:0-1210 GCF_003031625.1 Empidonax traillii
TGCAGGGAGCCAAAGGCTCTGGGCAGCAGCTCAGCTGCTGACAAAAGCCTGGCTGGGCTTGGGGAAGTTTCCTTCCTTTTCAGGCTTCCTCCAGCTTTGGGAAACGCTGCCTGGCAGATTGGCACCACCTAAGAAGGGCTCTGGCAGGTTCCTGGCAGCAAAGCCGGCCTGGCCTGGGCTCCAGCCCAGATCTTTGGAGTAGGGAGACACCTGAGAGTTCAGAAGAGGAGGCTGCATCTTTGACAACCTTTGGGGACAAGTAGGCATTGCTGCTCTGTGGATAATCTGCATGGGAATGGTTGCTTTGAGATCAAGTATTCTATTAAAATGAAGGTGGGTATCTTAGGGATTTCTTTTGGTTTTAAATAGGAATATTTACTTTTTCTGTGTAATTATATTTTGAAGTTGGTGAATTAGAAAACAATCATGGTGACATTTCTCTCATGCAAACCTGAATTGTATCTTGGACATTTTGAATGAGACCTCAATGAGACAGATCAAACTCACAGGAAAATGGCACAAATACTGTGGGAAAACATGAAAAGCATTAGGATGACATGTTTGTGGGAATTTAGAATTTTCTCTTGAAAAAAGTCCCTGGGCTTGTGCCTTGGCTAATTGGATATTGATGTTTCCTGAGCTGCTGTTCTCCTCAGTAACACCTCAGAGTTTAGGCAGACTCCTCCCTGGGTGTTGGTGTCAGGTCAGTCAGCAGGAAGGGCACCATGTCTGCAGGTTGGGCAAAGATCTGCGAGCGCTGGCACATCCCAGTCCCTGCTGCAGCATCCCAGGCACATGCCAGCAGGGTTCCCTTCTGCCAGGGCTCCTGCAGGGCTGGGAAGCCGGGCTGTGCCCCCCAGGCTGCCCCAAGCTGTCCTGCAGAGCAGGGTCGTGCACTAAGCCCCAGACAATCCTCCTCCTTCCTGGCAGGACCTGCTCTGTTCTCTCTGACAACATCAGAAGTGCTGAGGGGTTCTGACATCCAGGAACACTCCTCAGGAGAGATGAGGGGAGTGTGGAAAAAAAAAAACAAACTTAGATTTCTTGAATTGCCATCTGCTCTCCTGGTTCTTCTGGGAGTGCAGATGCTGACAAGCACTTTTACACTGGGACCAGTTTGATCTGTCACAGCTGAACACCAGGACAGGCCCCTGTGCCCACCATGCCCATGAGCCCAGGGGTGCAGAGCAGGGCTGAGCCCTCACAGCCA
>NW_020960099.1:8098-9106 GCF_003031625.1 Empidonax traillii
TGGGACTTATGAGTGAAGAGGACCCACAGTCTGATATTCTCGGAGGTGTAACAGCTCCTGCCTCTGATAGAACTGGGCACCACCTCACCTTTGGGAAATTCAGCCTGTCCCTTCCCCACCCACCCACACACTGGAGTTGTTCTGAGTCAGGAATTATCCCAATAATCCAGTGTCTCACAGCTTCCTTTATTCCATGAGGTTCCACAGTGTCACAGTGCTCCCTTATGCTCCATAGGCCCTGCACTGTGACCATAGTCCCTTAGTTCCAGAAGATTCCCAAATGTCCCAGTGATCCTGAGGATTCCATGAGGTTCTGTGGTGTCCCAATTGCACAGTGATTCCATCAGGTCCAGAGTGTCCCAGCACTCCTTTGAATCCAGGAGGCCCTGCAGTGTCACAATGGCCCTTGGTGCTGGGAGGTTGCCCAGGGTCACAATGGCCCCTTTGTGGCCACATGGCCCTGCAGGGTCACAGTGTCACAGTGCCACAATGTCACAATGTCACAGTGTCACAATGACACAGTGTCACAGTGTCACAATGTCACAGTGTCACAATGTCACAGTGTCACAGTGTCACAGTGTCACAGTGTCACAATGTCACAGTGTCACAGTGTCACAGTGTCACAATGGCCCCTTGATTCCAGGAGGTTCAGCACCTTCCCAGGACTCCTTTGGTTCTGTGACACCCTGGAGTGTCATCAAGGCCCCTGGATTCTGTGAGCTGCCCCAGTGGACAAGGGCCTTTGGCTCCACAAGGCCTTGCACTGTGACAATGGCCCTTGGATTCCAGGAGGTTCCAAAGTGTCACAGTGGCCCTGATACCAAAAGGGGGCAGAAACAAACACCTCCACCCCAATTTGTAAGTATTGAGAAGCAGGAATTGTTCTTTATTCAGCACTGGACATTGGCAGGGAAGCCCCTCTAACCAAAGGAGTCAAATGAGAGATGGACAGGACTTCCTATTGCACACTCTGGTTACATATTCATTAGATGTTCGGGTTTGCCTAAT
>NW_020960100.1:0-1020 GCF_003031625.1 Empidonax traillii
CTGCATTCCACGCTCTCCTTCACAGACCTACAAATTGGGAAGATGAAGAGAAATCACTTGCTTGCTCCTGACATCCACCCTGCTGGGTTTTCCAGTCAGATGTGGCTCAAGGTCCTGCACTTTAAATCCCTGCAAGATAACAGAAGAACCTGCTACTACCTTTACTTATTGCTCACTAAGCAGGTGGTAGCCCAGAGGATTTGGCACTCTTGAAATAGCAAGAGGGCCCATCCAAAGGGACTTGACAGTTTAGAAAGGTGTGTGGACATGAATGCTAAAGAAGAATGCTCAGAGTCTGTCGAGAAGTCAGCAGACCTTTCCCTGCTGCTGTAACCAACTCGGGGTCCAGGACACACTTTCCCCAGAGTTAGCTCAGAAAGCCCTCAAGATTTTCAGTGTGACCCTCGAGCTTCACCCTAAAAGGCAGCAACCTGCTCACAATGTTCACATGTAAGGGCCTTGCATTCTGCAGATGCCATGTCAAAGTACTTGGCAAGGAAAGATTGCTGTTCAGAAGCACAGAAAAGAAACCCAAACCAGAGGGAACTTCAGGGTTCAGTGAGCATCTACCTGGTTTCCCTACTACGCAATTCAGAGCCAAGTTGGCTTCCTTGGGACTTGGCGCAGGAATGTGCAAGGGCTCACAAATGGGAGCCCAAGGCTCAGGAGAACTCTGCCAGCTTTAGCTGTCCAAACACTAACATTCAAATCACAGTGTACTTTTCTTTTTCCTCCAGACTCTTCCATTGTCTATTGAAGGTGAAAAGCATCTGCAGGGCACACGACATGCAATCAGTGCTCCTGTCGTGCTTACCACCTTCACAACTGCACACCTTCAATCCTGTTTCTCCCCTCAGGAGTCTCCTCCCTGCCTTTACCTGGCCTCTGCCAGCTGCTCTGAAAGGCCTTGTAGGTCCCGCTCCATGGCTGCCACTCGCGCCTCTAGGGCAGCCCTCTCCTGCACCAGCAACTCCTTCTCTCTGGTCACCTGGGCCAGGGCGTGCCCTTGGCAAGAGAACT
>NW_020960100.1:7929-9105 GCF_003031625.1 Empidonax traillii
GATACAGAGAATCCAAGAGGGACACCTGGAGAGACACACCAGGCCTCAAGGACTAAAGAAAAGGAAGCACCTGGCAACTGAAACGGGCCTGCAGGGAAACCAACCAGAACCAGACCTGCAAACTCGAATCCAATGGAAGGATAACAAATGACTATGGGAGGGGAACTGATAAGGGAATAGAAGTTACTGGTTTTGCTTACTGCGTGCCATGAGTGGAGCAGAGGCCCCCCCAGACGCCCAGCGCGCTGTTTTGCTTATTTGCATTTTACATAAATCTTCAATAAATTTTATTACTATATTTCAGCCTAATTTCATTTACTTATAATACCCCAAATAGGGCATTTGGCACTCCCCAGTTCCCGGCCTGGGCAGGAACTCGCTTGGTTTGCACAGACTCGGCTGCTGCGATGGAGCTGCTGCAGCAGAGAGCGGAGGGAGGCACCAGGAGAACCAGCTCCTCTTGTGGGGAGGTTGTTTCAAAGCTGTGCTGGAGTTTGGTGTGTGTGGGCACTAAATCAGTTCCAAAAGCCACGGGGGAGTGGTACAGCCCACCCTGCCAGGCTGGAGTAACCTTTGTTTGATTATTGTATCCCTTGGGGTGAATTAAAGTAAAACAATCCTGGCTGATCAGTGTTTGCACAGAGGGTGAGCATTTCTGTGGGAACAGTTGGGCTGCAGAGGAAAACAGGTGTGGAGTCCTTTGGGTTGTAATACAGCCACCCAGGGAAATGTGGGAGGGAAAAGAGAGAAAGAGAGAGAAGAGAATCAAAGTCCCAGTCGCCACTCCGAGGGCTCTGCCCAAGCTGGTTGTTGTCCCCGGGGTCCTGGTGCGTCGGGGAGTGCTGGGGGAGAGAAGCCCCCGCAGCACAACATGGGGTGGGTTTCTGTCCCCTCCCAAACCCTCCTGGGGCCTCCCCTGGGTGTGTTTGGGGCCCCTTTGGCAGGGGCCGGAGGTGCTGGTTTGTGCCAAGCCTTGTCGGGCTGGGCAGGGGGTGCTTGGAGGGCAGCCCTGCTAAGAGGCCTTGTCGGGGCAGTGCTGGGTGTGTGCACCCCCCCAGGGCCCTCTGCCACGGCCTGGCCCAGGGCAGAGAAATATCCAGGCCCCCCAGGCCAGAGAGGCGCCCCAGGGCCTCCCCAGGGCCACAGTCGGGGGGCTCCGGCCTCCTCCCCTCAGCC
>NW_020960101.1:0-1056 GCF_003031625.1 Empidonax traillii
GAAGGTGTCCACACAAGTTCTCGGAGAGGGGAAGAGGCAAATGGAAAGAGCCTGCAAGATCTCTCTGGGCTGTAAACAAAGCATGAATTTGTATCTCTCTCAGTTTAATGAAACACAAATGTTTTCCGAAGGAGGAGAAGTTATGAGGAAGACCAAACTCCTCCCTCTAAGCAATTGTAAATCCAAAATTAAGAGGCTCAAAGTGAAAAGTATGGAGAAAGCAAAAATAACAGCCCTTTATTAAAGGATGTACGTGTATTGGTAGAGCAACGAAAAGACACATAAACGACCAAATAATCCTGTACCAAAACTCCGCCTCAAAAAAGGAGTGTGTGTGGTATTCCTGGCTTTTTGGCTCAATTCCAATCCCGGTCAGCAGGGGCCGCTGTTGGATCACCGGAGGAGCAGAGCCTGCAGCTGCTCCCTGACAAGGCCGATTTTCGCCCCACGCCCCGAGAAGGGGAAGACAAAGGTTGCACCAGAACTGGTGCAGACGACCCCAGGGGTTGGCACAGGGCAGATTCCTGACGACAGGGACAAACCCACTGGGTGTTACAGGGATGTCTGTAAACCCCATTTTCCGTGGGGGTTGCCAGTGGAGTGGGAAAGGAAAGGAGGAGAACACGGTGAGAGCAGGAGCTGGAGGAGCAGCCCCAATGCTCCCAGCTCCCAACCCAGTAAAGCCCAAGCAAGCCCAGCCTGGACCTGTCAGCCCCATTTGCCCAGCTCAGGAGCTCTGTCAGAGAGAACAGGCCGGGCTGGGCGATTCTGTCTGGGCACTGGCTGTGCTGGAGCGCTGCCTGAGCTGGCTGAGGGAGGACCTCACCGGAACAGAGCTTGTGCTGCTGTTCAGCTCTTGCACGTGAGCCTTTAGAGGCAAAAGGAAAGCTCTTTCTTTCCCCTGTGGGCTGCAAGTCCTGCACAAGCCTCCGGCCCTGGGATACAGGAGAGCTGCAGGGAGCTGGGCCCTCTGCCTTCAGTTTTGCTGAAGGGGGCAGCGGTGACATCCCAGGAGACCAGTGACATCCCAGGGCTCTGGTGACACCACAGGGGACA
>NW_020960101.1:7821-9105 GCF_003031625.1 Empidonax traillii
TCTGCAGTGCTTTCTTGGGTATGAATTTAAAACAAATGAGTATTCTTTTTCTATAGTAACTTCATCAAGGATTACATCACACAAGGGATACTGGTGTATATTCCCTGCACACCTATTTTTCCAGTCCATAAGCTTCACTTGGACTCCAAAAGCCACGCAAAGTGAGAAACACCAAAGAGTAAAGGCCAGGGCTACATTCCACTACCATTGGTGCAAAAGGATTCATCCAAGTGCTGTTTGAAAAACCAGACCCTTCATCAGTTCGTAACTCAATCACGTACCTGGAAAGCCATCCAAAGGCAATAGATGCCAGCAGCCCGGTGGGGTCAGCGTAGGAGTCTTGTTCCAGATGCCAGGCAGATGTGCGTTCCCTGGGAGCAAGTCCCTGAGGAGATCACTCAGAGAGCACTGGCACTGCTCACAGGACATGATGAAGAAGTAATCCACCATCCGTGGGGCAAACAGCAGCAGGAAAAGGATGCTTGCCAAGGAAAACCAGTCCACCGCCCTGCAAGCCAAAACACAGCAGTTTTTTCCCCAGTTTTCAGATAGACAAGAGGTTTCATTACATCAGACATTCTTTTCAGGGGACCTTCCAGACTAACCAGATGAAAACTGAGAATGTGTTCAAGGGCACAGACATTTCCTTGGGTCAAACATAAAACCTTTATCACACAACACGCTTGACCAGCTCTAGCTGGTACAAAAAGCAGCTATAGTTAACATCTCAGGTAAAATAACTGCAGGGTATGCCTGTAAAATACTAGAAGATCAGCCAGTCCAGTATCTGATTGTCAACTCTGGAGGGAATAGACAACATCCGTTAGGTGTCATCTGTCAAATAACAGTCAGTGTAAGAATTTTGGACTCGGTATTCTTGCCCTATCAACCCAAAAAGACAATCATGGCACGGCCTGAATTGTTTGCACAACTTGTCATAAAGGGAAAGCGACGGATTTGGGATTTAACTGGAAGGGATTACTGTTTTTACAGATGCTAGAAGGAAATCTCCACGAGCAGCAGTGACCTGGCAGGAGGGAACAGATTGGAAACATAAATTGCTTCCAGGTGTTACTGGTGACACACTGCAAACCCCTACAGTATAGAGTGTAGTGTGGGCCTGTTCAGCCTACCACAAAAATGGGCTAGGCATTAGCTTGAAAATCAATCCTCGTAGCTTACAAGCATTACAACTTTGGCAGATGGATGTCACTCATGTTGGTGAGTTTAGAAGGTTGAAATATGTGCATGTGTGCATTGATACTTTTTCTCACGTTATACAGG
>NW_020960102.1:0-1879 GCF_003031625.1 Empidonax traillii
CACAGTGTCACAGTGTCACAGTGTCACAGTGTCACAATGTCACAGTGTCACAATGTCACAATGTCACAGTGTCACAATATCCCAGTGTCACAGTGTCACAATGTCCCAGTGTCACAGTGTCACAGTGTCACAATGTCACAGTGTCACAGTGTCACAGTGTCACAATGCCCCCTTGATTCCAGGAGGTTCAGCACCTTCCCGGGACTCCTTTGGTTCTGTGACACCCTGGAGTGTCACCAAGGCCCCTGGATTCTGTGAGCTGCCCCAGTGGCCAAGGGCCTTTGGCTCCATCAGGCCTTGCACTGTGGCAATGGCCCTTGGATTCCAGGAGGTTCCAAAGTGTCACAATGGCCCTGATACCAAAAGGCAGCAGAAACAAACAAATCACCCCAATTTGTAAGCATTAAGAAGCAGGAATTGTTCTTTATTCAGCAGTGGATGTTGGCAGGGAAGCTACTCTAACCCAAGGTGCCAAATGACAGATGGACAGGGCTTCTTATTGCACACTCTGGTTACAAATTCATGAGATGTTCAGGTCTGCTTAATACATATCCATTAGTTTGCTTCACAGAGTCAACCCCCTGGGGGTCCTTCTTTGGTCCTTCCAGGCTTCCTCTGTTGCCTTGCCCTCAGTTCTTGAGCAGGCCCATCGTCATCCTGTTCCACCACCAAGAACTGTTTTGTTTTTTCTTCACCTTACCTGGGGAAACAGAGCTTATTTACATCCTATTAGTTTGAGTTACATCCCTGATCTAATTCTCCAGGACTTCTCTAAGATTACATTGCTCAATATTTGGGCATTCTGTGAGTTGAGTTTTTATTTCTCCCATCACCATCCCATGGCACATGCAGGACATCCAGGGGTTAAGGCTCAGACAGCAGTGGGTTTGTTCAGAAGGGAAAGGCAGGTCCTGCCTGACCAACCTGGTCTCCTTCTGTGACAAATGACCCCCTCAGTAGCTGAGGGAAAGGCTGGGGATGTGTCTGTGCTGACTTCAGGAAAGCCTTTGAGCCCATCTCCCACAGCATCTCCTGCACAAACTGGTTGCTCATGGCCTGGACGAGGGAACTGTTTGCTGGGGGAAAAACTGGCTGATGGCCCAGTGAGTGGTGGGGGATGGAACTAAATGGGGCCGGTCACTAGTGGGGTTCCCAAGGGCTCAGGGTTGGGGCTGCTCCTGTTTAACATCGTTCTTGGTGATCTGGATGAGGGGATCGAGTGCCCCCTCAGGAAATTGGTGGATCCCATGAAGTTGGGTGTGAGTGTGGATCTGCTGCAGGGCAGGAAGGCTCTGCAGAGGGAGCTGCACAGGCTGCATCAATCAGGCCAAGTGTCAGACCCTGCACTTTGGTCCCAACAAGCCCCTGGAATGCTCCAGGCTGGGGGCAGAGGGGCTTGAGAGCTGCTGAGCAGGAAGGGACTTGGGGGTGCTGCTTGACAGTGCCTGGATATGAGCCAGAGTGTGCCCAGGGGGGCAAGAAGGCCAAGGACACCCTGGTCTTTCTGGAGAACAGGGTGGGCAGCAGGACCAGGGCAGGGGTTGTCCCTCTGTGCTGGGCACTAGGGAGGTCCCACCTTGAGTGCTGTGTCCAGTTCTGGCCCCTGATATTGCTGATATTAATGTAAAACCAGGTAAAAAGCAAGCAGGCCACAAAAAGACATCTTTATTTATGGTTTTGTTAATACAACATATTCACTTTGAATACACTTCTGAGATCTGTCTAATTAACCACAGAAGAATTGAAGACTTAGAAGGAAATTATTCCCAGGGGCTTGTCTGGTTAAGATGCCATCACTGAGAAGAGAGTGTGGAGGAATGAGCAGACAAGGACACCATCCCTGGGGCTGGGGAAGCAGGAACTCAGAGTCACTGGTTCC
>NW_020960102.1:7854-9103 GCF_003031625.1 Empidonax traillii
CCCAGCATGTCCCTGGCAACAGCAGGGCAAGACTGGATTTCCAAATCAGGCTGGCAATGCAAAGAGCAGGAGTGTCCTGGTGTCACTGCAGGAGAGTTCCAGCCCTGCAGCAAGGACACAGAAGAAGTGACCCAGTCCATGCAGTGGCCTCAGAAGATCCCACAGCATCCTGGAGATGCTGTCAGGGAGGCCAGCTCTGCTTCACAAGTTGCCAGTGCCTGTCCCTGCCTGTGCTCCAAGGGCTCCCACCCCCAGGACTGTGCTCAGAGAGCACTCAGGCCTTGCAGCCAGAAAGGGGCTCAGGAGGACAGTGTGGAAGTGGAAAGAGCAGCTCTGCAAAGCCCAAGCTCTGCTGCTCCCTGGCAGTGTTGCTGTGCTGGGATTCTTGTGCCCTTGCCCTTTGCCAATCCCCCCTGTCCTGCAGTGTGCTGTCCTTTAGGAACAGCTGAGAAGAAGGGTCTTGGACAAAGAAGGCACTGCAGGGTCCTTTTTTTTTGTTTAAATACTCAGAGAGCACAATTCATCATTTTTACATCTCTGGATCAAATTCGATGGCTAGACACAAAATTAGAAAGCAGATACATTATAATATTTATTGGACACAAAATTATTGAAGAAGAACCCGATGACCTCCATGAAAAAGCTGAGCAGGGAGGAAGGACCATTAAGGAGTCTCTTTCTGAATGTTACACACCAGAAAATAGGCACTTTATTGCACCTGAAAAGCATCCAGTCATCATTTTCCTTATGGCATCCTTGAGCTCCTGGTTCCTCAGGCTGTAGATGAGGGGGTTCAGGGCTGGAGGCACCACCGAGTACAGAACTGACAGGGTCAGATCCAGAGACGGGGAGGAGATGGAGGGGGGCTTGAGGTGGGCAAATGTGCCAGTGCTGATAACAATAGAGACTGCAGCAAGGTGAGGGAGGCACGTGGAAAAGGCTTTGTGCCGTCCCTGCTCAGAGGGGATCCTCAGCACAGCCCTGAAGATCTGCACATAGGAGAAAACTATGAAAATGAAACAACCAAACACTAAACAGGAACTAGACACAATGAGCCCAATTTCCCTGAGGTAGCCTGAGTGTGAACAGGAGAGCTTGAGGATGTGAGGGATTTCACAGAAGAACTGGCCCAGGGCATTGCCCTGGCACAGGGGCAGGGAAAATGTATTGGCTGTGTGCAGCAGAGCATTGAGAAACCCAGAGGCCCAGGCAGCTGCTGCCATGTGGGCACAAGCTCTGCTGCCCAGGA
>NW_020960103.1:0-3412 GCF_003031625.1 Empidonax traillii
CCCCCCGTTATTCCCGGTGTTTGTTATTCCCGGTGTTTGTTATTCCCGGTGTTGTCATTCCCGGTGTCATTCCCGGTGTTGTCATTCCCATTATTATTCCCAGAATTCTCACCCCTCCGGCATTCCGAGGGCTGTGGGAGCATCCCCCTGGTTATCCCCCCAATCCCAGCCCCCCGTTATTCCCGGTGTTTGTTATTCCCGGTGTTTGTTATTCCCGGTGTCATTCCCGGTGTTGTCATTCCCAGAATTCCCAGAATTCCCAGAATTCCCCCCTCACCCCTCCGGCATTCCGAGGGCTGTGGGAGCATCCCTTGGTAGACGTGGTAGGGGAGGAGCCTCCTGAGGGCGTCGCCCACGGAGCGGAAGCGGCTCCGGAATTCCGGGTGGAGCACCGAGCCCTGGTGCTTGTGCAGCTGCTCCAGCAGGCTGGGAGAGACGGAATTCCCGGATTAACGGCGCCAATCCCGCGGAATTCCCAAATTACGGATGCCACAAGACAGGAATTCCCAAATTACGGAGCCCAATCCCACGGAATTCCCAAATTACAGATTCCATACCCAAAGAATTCCCAAATTACAGACTCCAACCCTGCAGAATTCCCAAATTACAGACTCCATACCCAAGGAATTCCCAAATTACAGACACCAATCCCACGGAATTCCCAAATTACAGAGCCCAAAAATCAGGAATTCCCAAATTACAGAGCCCAATCCCACGGAATTCCCAAATTACAGACTCCACAATCCAGGAATTCCCAAATTACAGACTCCATACCCAAAGAATTCCCGAATTACAGACCCCACAATCCAGGAATTCCCGAATTACAGACTCCAATCCCACAGAATTCCCAAATTATGGACCCCACAATCCAGCAGTTCCCAAATTACAGACCCCAATCCCACAGAATTCCCAAATTACAGACTCCACAATCCAGGAATTCCCAAATTACAGACACCAAACCCAAAGAATTCCCAAATTACAGACCCCACACCCAAGGAATTCCCAAATTACAGAGCCCCAAAAATCAGGAATTCCCAAATTACGGGCACCGAAAAATAGGAATTCCCAAATTATGGATCCCAATCCCATAAAATTCCCAAATTACGGACTCCAAAAACCAGGAATTCCCAAATTACAGAGCCCAATCCCAAGGAATTCCCAAATTACGGACTCCACAATCCAGGAATTCCCAAATTACGGACTCCATACCCAAGGAATTCCCAAATTACAGACTCCACACCCAAGGAATTCCCAAATTATAGAAACCACACCCAAGGAATTCCCAAATTACAGAGCCCCAAAAATCAGGAATTCCCAAATTGCGGGCACCGAAAAATAGGAATTCCCAAATTACGGATCCCAATCCCAAGGAATTCCCAAATTACAGACTCCACACCCAAAGAATTCCAGAATTAAAGACTCCATACCCAAGGAATTCCCAAATTACAGAGCCCGAAAATCAGGAATTCTCAAATTATGGACACTAAAAAATAGGAATTCCCAAATTACAGACACCACACCCAAAGAATTCCCGAATTACAGACTCCAATCCCATGGAATTCCCAAATTACAGAGCCCAAAAATCAGGAATTCCCAAATTACGGGCACCAAAAAATAGGAATTCCCAAATTATGGATCCCAGCCCCATAAAATTCCCAAATTACAGACCCCCAAAACCAGGAATTCCCAAATTACAGACTCCATACCCAAGGAATTCCCAAATTACGGACTCCAAAAACCAGGAATTCCCAAATTACGGACCCCAATCCCAAGGAATTCCCAAATTACAGACACCACAATCCAGGAATTCCCAAATTACAGACACCACAATCCAATAATTCCCAAATTACAGACACCACACCCAAGGAATTCCCAAATTACAGAGCCCGAAAATCAGGAATTCTCAAATTATGGACCCCAAAAAACAGGAATTCCCAAATTATGGGACCCTCCCCCCCCCCCCAAAATATGGGAATTCCCAAATTCCCCGTTTTCCAGCAGAAACCGGGACCAAACTCCCCTCATTTCCGCCACCCAAGGGGCCCAAAATTCCCGGATTTCCCACGTCAACGGGGCCAAAATTCCGGATTTTCCGGTCGCCCTCCCGTCTGGAATTTCCCCCCGGCATTCCCGGCATTCCCAGAATTCCCGGAATTCCCGGAATTCCCCCCCCCCCTCACTCACCAGGCCTCCTTGCTGGGCTGCAGCGCCGGCGGCTTCTTCAGAACCTCCAACTGTGGGGGGGGAAATTCCCGGGATTTGGGGGGGAATTCCTGGGATTTGGGGGGGAATTCCCGGGATTTGGGGGGAATTCCTGGGATTTGGGGGGGAATTCCCGGGATTTGGGGGGGAATTCCCGGGATTTAGGGCTGAATTCCCGGGATTTGGGGGTGAATTCCTGGGATTTGGGGGAGATTCCTGGGATTTGGGGTCAGTCCAGGGATTTGGGGGGGAATTCCCGGGATTTGGGGGATTCCCAGAGCTTGGGAGGGGAAAATTCCCCGGATTTCGGGTAGAATTCCCAGGATTTGAGGGTGAATTCCCAGGAGTTGGGGATGATCCCCAGGACTTCAGTGTGAATTCCCGGGATCTGGGGGCATTTCCCAGGATTTGGGGGGGAATTCCCAGGATTTGGGGTGAATTCCCGGGATCTGGAGGTGAACTCCCAGAATTTAGGGTTGAATTCCCAGGATAATACCCGGGATTTAGGGCTGAATTCCCAGGATAATTCCTGGGATTTAGGGCTGAATTCCCAGGATTTGGGGTGAATTCCTGGGATCTGGAGGTGAATTCCTGGGATTTGGAGTCAAATTCCCAGGATTTGGGGGTGAATTCCCGGGATTTGGGGCCGAACTCCCAGGATTTAGGGTTGAATTCCTGGGATCTGGGGGTGAATTCCCAGGATTTAGGGCTGAATTCCTGGGATCTGGGGGTGAATTCCTGGGATTTGGGGGTGAATTCCCGGGATCTGGGGCCGAATTCCCAGGATTTGGGGCTGAATTCCTGGGATTCAGGGCTGAATTCCCAGGATTAGGGGCCGAATTCCCAGGATCTGGGGTCGAATTCCCAGGATTAGGGGGTGAATTCCCGGGATCTGGGGGTGAACTCCCAGAATTTGGGGCTGAATTCCCAAGATTTGGGGGTGAATTCCCGGGATCTGGGGGCAATTCCCAGGATTTGGGGGGGAATTCCCGGGATTTGGGGGTGAATTCCCAGGATTTGAGGGTGAATTCCCAGGATTTGGGGGTGAATTTCCGGATTTAGGGCCGAATTCCTGGGATTTGGGGGTGAATTCCAAGGATTTAGGGCGGAATTCCCAGGATTTGGGGCCAAAATCCCGGATTTAGGGCGGAATTCCCGGGATTTGGGGACTCACCACGGGCTGGGCTGGGGGTCCCTTCCCCCCCCCCGG
>NW_020960103.1:7765-9102 GCF_003031625.1 Empidonax traillii
TAAGATGAAAAAGGGGGAAATAAAGAGGGAAAAGTGGAATTGAAGGGAGGAAAAAGGGGAAATTAGGGAGGAAAAATTGAAAATTAAGATGGAAAAGGGGGAAACAAAGAGGGAAAAGTGGAATTGAAGGGAGGAAAAATTGAAAGTTAATATGGAAAAGGGGGAAATAAAGAGGGAAAAGTGGAATTGGAGGGGGAAAAAAATAGGAAATTGGAGGAAAAATTGAAAATTAAGATGGAAAAGGAGGAAATAAAGAGGGAAAAGTGGAATTAAAGGGAAAAAAAAACGGGAAATTGGAGGAAAAATTGAAAATTAAGATGGAAAAGGGGGAAATAAAGAAGGAAAATCGGGAAATAAAGAGAGAAAACGGGGAAAACCGGGGGAAATTTCGGATCCAGAGGGGGAAAAAGGAGGAAGGGAAGAGGGAAAAGTCGGGAATTCCCTTGGCAAAGGCCCCTCCCCCCCCCCCGCCCCTCCCCCCTCACCTGCGGAGGCGGCGCCGGCCCCGCCTTGGCCACCGACGGGACCCCCTTCCCGGCGGGAAAGGCTTTGATCTCCGGGGGGGCTCCTGCAGGGGGGGAAAACAGGGAAAAAACAGGGGAAAAACGGTCAGATCCCAAAGGATTCCGGGGGATTCCAAAGGATTCCGGGGGATTCCAAAGGATTCCGGAGGATCCCAAAGGATTCCGGAGCAGCCCGGGGGATCCCAAAGGATTCCGGGGGATCCCAAAGGATTCCGGAGGATCCCAAAGGATTCCGGAGCAGCCCGGGGGATCCCAAAGGATTCCGGGGGATCCCAAAGGATTCCGGGGGATCCCAAAGGATTCCGGAGCAGCCCAGGGGATCCCAAAGGATTCCGGACATTCCCAGGGGATCCCAAAGGATTTCGGGGGATCCCAAAGGATTCCGGAGCAGCCCGGGGGATCCCAAAGGATTCCAGACATTCCCGAGGGATCCCAAAGGATTCCGGAGGATCCCAAAGGATTCCGGACATTCCCGGGGGATCCCAAAGGATTCCGGAGGATCCCAAAGGATCCCAAAGGATTCTGGAGCAGCCCGGGGGATCCCGAAGGATTCCAGGGGATTCCAAAGGATTCCGGAGGATCCCAAAGGATTCCGGGGGATCCCAAAGGATTCCGGAGCAGCCCGGGGGATCCCAAAGGATTCCGGGGGATCCCAAAGGATTCCGGAGGATCCCAAAGGATTCCGGAGGATCCTGGAGAATCCCAAAGGATCCCGGGGGATCCCAAAGGATTCCGGAGGATCCCAAAGGATTCCGGAGGATCCCAAAGGATTCCGAGGGATCCCAAAGGATTCCGGGGGATCCCAAAGGATTC
>NW_020960104.1:0-1910 GCF_003031625.1 Empidonax traillii
GGCTGGGGCAGGGGCCGGCCGGGGCCTCCTTATTTTGGGGACAAACGAAGCCCTGAGCGGGTTTGGAATAAACCCCTGGATTTTTGGGGTCAGAACGGTGTCATTTCCCGCCCCTTCAGCTCCCAGCTGGGGCTGTTTTGGGGGGAACCTTCGGCCCCGCAGGTGCAGGCGCTGCCAAAGGGCCTTTGGGATCACGGGGGATCGTGGTGTGTCCCCACCCCACCCCCCCCAGGCCAACAGAACCCACGGGGCTCCAAAGCAGCTGCTGCAGTTCTGCCCTTATCTGCAAGGAAAACAGGAGATTTCCCAGGGAACACGATGATCTCCCCACGAGCTGTGTTTGTTTTCTGGGCACTCGGGGAACGCCGGGAGGGGCAGGAGCAAAGGGTCCCACCCAGGGACACCCCCACCCAAATGAACCCCCCCAAAACGGGCCACAAAGGGCTTTGAGTCCAATTTGGGGCTAAAAAGGTGGGATTTGGGGATTAAGGCGGTTCTTTGGGGTTGTTCCTGTGCAGGGCTGGGAGTGGCACTGGGTGATCTTTGTGGGTCCCCACTGGATGTTCCAGGATTCTGTGATCCTTGTGGGTCCCTCCTAACTCAGGATATCCCACAATTCCATGATCCCAGAGGTCAGGGAACACTTGGACACCACCCTTGGACATTGGGATTTTGGGGGGGGGGGGGGTTGGGGTTGTCGTTTGCAGAACCAAGAGTTGATCCTTGTGTGTCCTTTGTGACTCCCACAATTCCATGTGGTCAAGGAGTGTTTGGATAATGCCCCGAGATTTTGGGATTTTAGGGATTGGAGGCATTTTTGGGGTTGTCCTTTGCAAGGCCAAGAGCTGCACTTGGCGATTTTGTGAATCCCAAACCCCCTCTGGATGTTCCTCCCCTCGCAGGGACACCCCCAACCCCAAATGAACCCCCCCAACCGTGACACAAAAAGGGTTTTAAATCCATTTTTGGGCTGCAAAGGGGAGTTTTCAGGGCCAGAAGAGGGAGGGAATTGAGATCAGGGGTGTGAGGGGAGCTGGGAAGAACCAGAGACGGGATCTGTGTAAAATAAATCATCTCTTTATTCGAGGTCCCCTATCCAAGGCAGGTTCTCCCCCCTCCCCCCTCCTCCTTTGTGTCGCTTCCAGGAGGATTTTCCTCCCTCTCCGAATGAAATGGCAGCGACAGGAGCTGGGCTTGGCAAAAAAAACCAAACAAACAAACACCCAACAAATCCAGGATTGGAGGAGATCTGAGGAGATCTGAGGAGATCCTTGATGCCATCCAGGGGGAAAAAAAAAAATCCTCCTCCGGATCAGCCCGAGGGGAATCGGCCCCCAGGAATCATCATTATTATATAACGACAACTATAAACACCCAAAAAAAATAAAAACCCGACCCCTCCCCATCCCTTTATCCAACGGGATTCCTAAGGCACAGATCCCAGTTCCTCCCTTTGCCCGCCTGGGGCCACCACAAGCTACGATCGTCACGCTCCTCCTCCTCCTCCTTCTCTCTGGAAAGGTTTTCCCACCCAGATTTTCACTCCCCGGGGGGCACATCCAGCTTTTTAATGCCCGGGAGGAGCTCCGGAGTCTCTGGATGGAGCCGGGGAGGGGGAGAGGACGAGCCGCGGGTCCCGAGGAGCATCTGCAGGTCCCGAGGAGCATCCACGGGTGCCTCCACAAGTGCCACGTTCGTGGGGGGGAAGGGGTTCCCCCGGGCTCGACTCCCTGGAATTCTCCGCTCCAAAAGGCACAGGGTTTCAGTTCAAGGCATCCGGTGAAAAATGCAGCATCTTTAAGGCTTTTGCTTCTTAAATTAAAGCAACCCGGGAAGGTTTGGGTTTTTTTTTTTTGGGGTGGGGGTGGTTTTTTTGTGGATTCTGGTTTTTCCTGAGCGTGGTCGTGGCG
>NW_020960104.1:7952-9101 GCF_003031625.1 Empidonax traillii
CCCTTTTTTTTTTTTTTTTAAACTCACTTTTAATCGGGAAAAAAAATAAGAATTCCAAAGGATTTTTTGGGCTGACGGAGACGAGACAGAGCAGGGAGAGACACCGGGAGGGGAAAAAAGGGAGGAAAAAGGGACTTTTTTTTTGGGACGGGGAACCTCTCGCGGGTGGGAGAGGTGGGAAAACCACTCGTTTTTTTTTTTTTTCCTCTGCGTGTCGAACAGAGCGATAACAGGGGAAAACCCACCGATTTTTGGGAAAAGGGGCAGAACGAAGAGGATAAAAATCCCCCCGAGCTGGGATTGCTTGATGGGGAAGGTCTCATTTTAACCCTCAAGGGGATAACTCTACTGGGAAGGGGCAGCAGCGCCCACCGGGAGGCACCAAAAAAGAGGGAAAAAACACCGATTTTTGGGAAAAAGGAGCAAAACGAAGAGGATAAAAATCCCCCCGAGCTGGGATTGCTTAATGGGAAGGTCTCATCTCATCCTTCCCCGGGAGGAAAACTGCACTGGGAAGGGGCAGCACCGCCCACGGGGAGGCACCGAAACCGAGGGGAAAAACACCGATTTTTGGGAAAAAGGAGCAAAACGAAGAGGATAAAAACCCCCCTCCCGGTGCTGCTCTCACTTGATGGGGAAGGTCTCGTCCTTCCTGCGCTGCCTCTCGCGGGCCGGCACCACCTCCCAGCCGAAGGTGAGGCTCCAGTCGAAGTTGCCGCGGCTGTGCTGCTTCCCGTTCTGCACCGGCTTGGAGAACTCGAAGGTGTGCAGGTCGATGGTGGCGATGTCCGGGCTCACCACGGCCGTGGGTTCCTCGGCGATGCGCGACAGCAGCGGCTCCAGCCACCCGTGGAAACACTCGCCTGGGAATGTAAATTTGGAGCGGGGGTGACCTCACCGCGCTCCCCCCGCCCCTCTCAGCTCCCCGCGGAGGGGGCGTGGGGTGGGTGGGCACTCACAGTGGGCGTCCAGGAAGGTGAGGACGTCCCCGCTGGCCACGCTGGCCCCCAAGAGCCGCGCCGTGATGAGCCCCTTGCGCTCCTTCTGCCGCACCACCCGCACGATCTGCAGCTGCTCCACGTAGCGCTCCAGCTCCTCCTGCAGGTGCTCTGCGGTGGGGAGGGGTGCGGGGGGGGGGGGGGGGGGGGG
>NW_020960105.1:0-1161 GCF_003031625.1 Empidonax traillii
TGTTCCAGGTGTGTCCCAGGTGTGTCCCAGGTGTGAGTTAGCTGTCCCAGGTGTGTCCCAGGTGTGTCCCCAGATGTCCCAGGTGTGATTTACCTGTCCCAGGTGTGATTTACCTGTCCCAGGTGTGATTTACCTGTCCCCACAGATCACCAAGGTGAAGTCCGTGGACAAGATCCACATCGGGCACTTTGAGATCGACGCCTGGGGGGGGGTTGGGGATAGTTTGGGGTCAGTTTAAGGTATCTCAGGTGTGTCTCAGGTGTGATTTACCTGTCCCAGGTGTGTCTCAGGTGTGATTTACCTGCTGTTTCAGATCACCAAGGTGAAGTCCGTGGACAAGATCCACATCGGGCACTTTGAGATCGACGCCTGGGGGGGGGTTGGGCTCAGTCTGGGGTCAGTTTAAGGTATCTCAGGTGTGTCTCAGGTGTATCCAGGTGTGTCTCAGGTGTGATTTACCTGTCCCCACAGATCACCAAGGTGAAGTACGTGGACAAGATCCACATCGGGCACTTTGAGATCGACGCGTGGTACTTCTCGCCGTTCCCGGAGGATTATGGGAAGCAGCCCAAGCTCTGGATCTGCGAGTTCTGCCTCAAGTACATGAAGTTCGAGAGGACCTACCGCCTGCACCTGGTACCTGCCCACACCTGGGCACACCTGGGCACACCTGGGCACACCTGGGGGCACCTGGGGCACAGGGGAACACACCTGGGCACACCTGGGGGCACCTGGGGGACAGGGGAACACACCTGGGCGCACCTGGGGGGCATCTGGGGCACAGGGGAACACACCTGGGCGATGGGAGAGGCACCTGGAGGAGGGGGGGGACACACAACCTACCGCCTGCACCTGGTGCCTGCCCACACCTGGGCACACCTGGGGGCACCTGGGCACACCTGGGGCACACCTGGGGGACAGGGGAACACACCTGGGCACACCTGGAGGCACCTGGGGGGCACCTGGGGCACAGGGGAACACACCTGGGCGATGGGAGAGGCACCTGGAGGAGGGGGGGGAAAACACAACCTACCGCCTGCACCTGGTACCTGCCCGCACCTGGGCACACCTGGGCACACCTGGGGGACAGGGGAACACCCCTGGGCACACCTGGGGCACAGGGGAACACACCTGGGGCACAGGGGAACACACCTGGGCGAT
>NW_020960105.1:7513-9101 GCF_003031625.1 Empidonax traillii
TTGGGGGGGTTTGGGGGTCCCAGGTGGGTTTGGGGGGAGGTCCCTGGAATTTTGGGGGTCTTTGAGGGGTTTTTGGGGTCCCCGAGGTGGATTTTGGGGTCCCCGAGGTGGATTTTGGGGTCACTGAGGGGGTTTTGGGGTCCCCAAGGTGGATTTTGGGGTCCCTGAGGTGTTTTTGGGGTGTTTTGGGCGTTCCAGGGGGTTTTTGGGGTCCCTGGGCAGGTTTTTGGGGTCCCTGAGGCTGTTTTTGGCGTCCCTGAGGTGGTTTTGGGGTGTTTTGGGGTCCCTGAGGTGTTTTTGGGGTGTTTTGGACCCCTGAGTTGGTTTTGGGGTGTTTTACGGTCCCTGAGTTGGTTTTGGGGTGTTTTGGCGTCCCTGAGGTGTTTTTGGGGTGTTTTGGGGTCCCTGAGGGGTTTTTGGGGTGTTTTGGACCCCTGAGTTGGTTTTGGGGTGTTTTACGGTCCCTGAGGTGTTTTTGGGGTGGTTTGGGGGTTCCAGGGGGTTTTTGGGGTCCCTGGGCAGGTTTTTGGGGTCCCTGAGGCCGTTTTTGGGGTCCCTGAGGCCGTTTTTGGGGTGTTTTTGGGGTCCCTGGGTAGGTTCCGAGCTGTCCAAGCTGGAGAGCACCGGGGGGTCCCTGAGGTGTTTTTTGGGTGATTTGGGGGTTCCAGGGGGTTTTTGGGGTCCCCGAGGCTGTTTTTGGGGTCCCTGAGGGTGATTTTGGGGTCCCCGAGGCCGTTTTTGGGGTCCCTGAGGCTGTTTTTGGGGTCTCTGAGGGTGTTTTTGGGGTCCCTGATGCCGTTTTTGGGGTTTTTTGGGGTCAGGTTCCGAGCTGTCCAAGCTGGAGAGCACTGGGGGATCCCTGAGGTGGTTTTGGGGTTTTTTGGGGGTTCCAGGGGGTTTTTGGGGTCCCTGAGGCTGTTTTGGGGGTGGTTTTGGGTGTTTTTGGGGTCCCTGATGCCGTTTTGGGATGTTTTTGGGGTCAGGTTCCGAGCTGTCCAAGCTGGAGAGCACCGGGGGGTCCCTGAGGTGTTTTTGGGGTGATTTGGGGGTTCCAGGGGGTTTTTGGGGTCCCTGGGCAGGTTTTTGGGGTGTTTTTGGGGGTTTTTGGGGTCCCTGAGGCTGTTTTTGGGGCGTTTTGGGGTTTTTTTGGGGTCAGGTTACGAGCTGTCCAAGCTGGAGAGCACCGTGGGGTCCCCGGAGAAGCCGCTGTCGGACCTGGGCAAGCTGAGCTACCGGAGCTACTGGTCCTGGGTGCTGCTGGAGATCCTCAGGGACTTCCGGGGGACCCTCTCCATCAAGGACCTCAGGTGGGACCAGTATAAACCAGTACAGACCAGTATAAACCAGTATAGACCAGTATAGACCAGTATAAACCAGTCCAGGGGTGCCCCCAGTAACTGGTCCTGGGTGCTGCTGGAGATCCTCAGGGACTTCCGGGGGACCCTCTCCATCAAGGACCTCAGGTGGGACCAGTATAAACCAGTATAAACCAGTACAGACCAGTATAAACCACTATAGATCGGTATAGACCAGTATAAACCAGTCCAGGGGTGCCCCAGTAACTGGTCCTGGGTGCTGCTGGAGATCC
>NW_020960106.1:0-1093 GCF_003031625.1 Empidonax traillii
CACAAGTTCCCAGTGCCTGTCCCTGCCTGTGCTCAAAGGGCTCCCACCCCCAGGACTGTGCTCAGAGAGCACTCAGGCCTTGCAGCCAGAAAGGGGCTCACAAGGCCAGTGTGGAAGTGGAAAGAGCAGCTCTGCAAAGCCCAAGCTCTGCTGCTCCCTGGCAGTGCTGCTGTGCTGGGATTCTTGTGCCCTTGGCCTTAGCCAATCCCCCCTGTCCTGCAGTGTGCTGTGCTTTAGGATCAGCTGAGAAGAAGGGTCTTGGATAAAGAAGGCACTGCAGGGTCCTTTATTTTGTTAAAATAGAGAGCACAACTCAACATTTTTAAATCTCTGGGTCAAATTCAATGGGTAGACACTAAATTAAAAGGCATATGCATAATAATATTTTTTGCACATAAATTTCTTGCAAGAAGAACCCGATGACCTCCATGAAAAAGCTTAGCAGGAAGGCTGGGCCATTACAGAGTCTCCTGAATGCTACACACCAGAACACAGGCACTTTATTGCTCCTGAAAAGCATCCAGTCATCATTTTCCTTATGGCATCCCTGAGCTCCTGGTTCCTCAGGCTGTAGATGAGGGGGTTCAGGGCTGGAGGCACCACTGAGTACAGAACAGACAGGGCCAGATCCAGGGATGGGGAGGAGATGGAGGGGGGCTTCAGGTAGGCAAAGAATGCTGTGCTGAGGAACATGGAGACCACGGCCAGGTGAGGGAGGCACGTGGAAAAGGCTTTGTGCCGTCCCTGCTCAGAGGGGATCCTCAGCACAGCCCTGAAGATCTGCACATAGGAGAAAACTATGAAAATGAAACAGCCAAATGCTAAGCACAGACTAACCCCAAGAAGTCCCAGTTCCCTGAGGTAGCCTGAGTGTGAGCAGGAGAGCTTGAGGATCTGTGAGACCTCACAGAAAAACTGGCCCAGGGCATTGCCCTGGCACAGGGGCAGGGAAAATGTATTGGCTGTGTGCAGCAGAGCATTGAGAAACCCAGAGGCCCAGGCAGCTGCTGCCATGTGGGCACAAGCTCTGCTGCCCAGGAGGGTCCCGTAGTGCAGGGGTTTGCAGATGGCAACGTAGCGGTCGTAGCACATG
>NW_020960106.1:3894-7544 GCF_003031625.1 Empidonax traillii
TGAGTCCCTGAACATCAGACCCTGAGGAGAGTTGCAGGAACCTCTTGAGAAACCAAAGTGAGATTCAAACTGTAAAGTTTCTTGTAGTGTTAATGGGTCCCACTGAGGGATCCAACTGAGAAAAGATCTTGTTAGAGCACAAACCTGGAAACTGTGATGACAGGTCAGAGAATCACAAAATCATCAAGGTTGGAAGAGACCTTTAATATCTTTTTGTCCAACTGTCAACCAGAACTACCTTAATCATTCTTAAACCATATACAGATGCTATCTGAATGCTTCCAGACACTCAATGACTTTTCTAGGAATCTTTTTCCAGTACCGAAACATTTAGTGAAACTGAATCTAGAGGCTCAAGATGCACTGTCTCTAAAAATGGCACTAAAACAATCAAAGATTGTCAAGAAATATTAAGGTCCCTCAAAGATCCCACTTCAATAGACATGGTTAAGATGTGTCGCAGTTTAGGATCCAACACGTACAAAAAATCCCTGCTAACTGAAATCCTGGCAGTGCAACAACAACAGAAGGAGGCTCCGTGTCACCACTGCTGGAAAATACATTTTAACTGGGACTGCTCCATCTAATGATACAGGGTTAACAGTTATCCCACAATCAGTGACTGTAGACAACCTTAAGACATTAGAAGTGACTGTAAAAGCTTTTTTTCCACCCGTGGAGCCAGACACAGAAACACCCATTGCCAATTTAACCCCCATTGCTGTAGGGGGGGACACTTTGGACTCTGTGCCCATGGTCCAGTGGTCACAGTCTGTTTTACTCCATCGACCAATGCTGACCTGCAGGGTATTTTTTCCCAACACTCACCAATGTGCTCCAGTTCAAGGTCTTATAGACACAGGAGCAGACGTCACGATCTTTGCAGAGAGCGACTGGCTGAAGGAATGGAGCACTACGGAGCCCTGCATCGACATCAAAGGGGTAGGAGGAGCCCAGACACCGCTCCAAAGTGTCTCCACTTTACCAACCAAAGGACCAGAAGGTAAAACTGCATCAGCAAAGCCCTATGGCCTTTATATCCCGTTGACCCTCTGGGGCAGAGATGTGATAGGATAATGGGGAGTCCAACTAACTACCTCAAACTTAGTTTAAAGGCCACTGGTGAGCCGCAATCTCCTGCCCTCACATGGCTCTCTGACAGCCAATCTGGGTATTCCAGTGGCCCCTGAAGGGAGAGAAATTGCAGCAAATCAACCTACTAGTACATGAACAACTAGCAAAGGGACGTATCGTGCCAATTGATATTCCCTGGAATTTCCCCATTTTTACCATACGGAAATCCAATGGAAAGTGGAGACTGCTACAGGATTTAAGAGAATTCAATAAAATAATAGAGCTGATGGGGGCTCTCCAGGTAGGACTTCCATCACTACAATGATACCTTCAAAATGGCCTATTGTTCTTATTTATAGAAAAGCTCGTTTCTTTAACATTGCATTAAACCCTAAAGACTCTCGTGTGTTCGTGTTTACAGTGCCTTCCATCAACGCAGCAGAACCATCTCAGCGCTATCACTGGACAGTCCTCCCACCAGGAAGGAGGAACAGCCCCTCTGTTTGCCAAAGAGTCGTTGCAGGCGTGTTATCCCCAACCCATCGACAGTGTCCTGATACCATCGTATCTCACTCTAGGGACGATCTCTTGCTGGCAGCGCAATCCGAGGGACAACTCCTGCAAGTGCATTTGTCTGTGAAAACTGCACTATTGACACATGGTCTGAAATTGCACCGGGGAAAGGACAAGTGACAGTTCCATGGAAATACCTTGGATTTCAAATGAGGAACACCACTATTCAGCCCCAGACTGTTACTTTACCCACTGACATCCACACCTTAAATGATTTGCAGTCGCTACTGGGCTTAACCAGTTGGGTTAGACCTCTGTTAGGTATAACAACAGACACCCTGAAACCGCTCTTTCAACTCCTGAAAGGGGAGCCAGACTTAACCTGCCCTCAAAGCTTAACACTGGCAGCCCTGGCAGTATTAAAGGAAATAAATCAAAGACTGAATTCCTTTCAGAGTCAAAGAAAATTGTGGGGGTTACCTCTTGTTTTAGTAATTTTTAAAGGTATCAAACAACCTTATGCTGTTATAGGACAATTAGATGTAAAAGGCAAAGATTTCTGTTATGGGAATGGGTTTTTTTAAGCTTCCCGTATTCCAAAGCCATTACTACATATCCTTAGAAGCTCTCCAAAGTCTGCCACAAAAGCAGATTGCGGCTTTGGGAGCTCTTGGGGAGGGATCCAGATGCTATCCATGTTCCTCTGTCTACTGCTCAACTAACTCAATTGCAGATTCATAGCTCTGATTTTCAGTTAGCCATTGCTGATTGCAGGGATCAATTTTCAGTTCACCTTCCATCTATTCCTTTTTTGCAGCTGCTGGCCCTTACTCAGCCAGAGCTAACACACAACTATTCTCCTGTTTCACTAACAAGTGCTAGAACTGTGCTCACAGATGGTTCTGGCAGAACGTCTAACGCAGCAGTCACCTGGCTCAGAGCAGGAAAATGGGAATATGACACACACAAGGTAAGAGGTTCCTCTCAGATAGCAGAGCTCTCTGCAGTCATACCTGCATTTACACTATTTCCAGAGCCTTGAAACATTGTCTCCCATTCAGCCTCTGTCATTGGAGCAGTCCAACCAATTGAGAATTAACCCATAAAAGATATCTCCCACTTACAATTAGCTCATATGTTCAAATCATTACTGTATGAAATTAGTCATTGTAAACACAATGTCCACATAATCTACATTCGTTGTCAAACTTCTCTCCCAGGGCCCATCCCAGCAGGAAATCATGAGGCAGATCAAATAGCTGATACAGGACACCTTGCCCAAACTGCAGTGGTTCCAAACAATTTCGAAAAAGTTGTCCCACAGCTTTTTGCACCAAAATGCAAAATTCCTCAAAAAAACATTCCACCTTACACCATCTCAAGCCAGAGCAATTATTTCTGTGTGCCCTGACTTCCAGAGACTCACTCCTCTACCATTTGAGGGGGTAAAACCTTGTGG
This sequence comes from Empidonax traillii, assembly GCF_003031625.1. Classification (NCBI taxonomy): domain Eukaryota; kingdom Metazoa; phylum Chordata; class Aves; order Passeriformes; family Tyrannidae; genus Empidonax; species Empidonax traillii. Next base: position 6,941 of record NW_020960106.1, read on the forward strand.
AATTAACCCACTGGACATCTGGCAGTCGAGTATAAGGCATTATTCACCATTTGGAAAATTAAAATACATCCACGTGTCCATTGACACGTGTTCTGGTGCCAGTGCAGCAGTAACACCAGAAGGAGAGAAGGCCCAAGATGTCAAAAAACACCTGATATCTGCAATATCAGTCCTTGGCATCCTCAAAATGAAAAAAACAGATAATGGACCAGCATACACTTCTCACTCTTTTAAAGAGTTTTCCAACATGTGGGGCATCTCCCATGTCACTGGGATCCCCCACTCCCCCACTGGTCAAGCAGTGCTAGAGCGTGCTCATCAAACACTCAAGAATATGTTAACCAAACAACAAAACACCACAATTGGACTGAGATGGTGAGTGTGGGAATGGTTGGGGTTGGTCGATGTGCTGCTAAAGTCATGCTTTGATTTGGGTTTCCTTTCTTGGAGCTGAGGAAGAGAAGAACCCAGGGACTGCAGGAACCCCTGAGCCAGCCCAAGGGACGTGCTTTTGGAAGGTGGATGGACAGGCCCAGCTCTCTGCAAGATAAGTGGAGGGCTCTGAGCCAGAGAGGGGATGAGAGCCGGGTACAGGCTTGGGAAT
>NW_020960106.1:11498-13088 GCF_003031625.1 Empidonax traillii
ACAATGGTCCCCTGATTCCATGAGACAACATTCCTAATTTACTGTCCAGACTAGAGGGAAATCACAGGAAGGGCCATGGTTTGTCAGGACTTGCTTTATCTGAGTGAGCCCCGGGGGGCTTTTGGTGCTGAGTCCTTGAACCTCAGGGACTGAGGGGAGATTGTACAAACCTGTCCATAAGGGAAAGTCTGAAAGAAAACCCAAAGTATCTGGAAGCATTAATGGGTCCCCCTGAGGGCCATTCCCAAAACAGGCTCCTCATGGACTCGGTGGAGACAAGAATATGAGGCAATGATTGAACAAACCTCTCAAAGACTCACTTTCAAAAGGAAAAGTTCCTTCAAAACCCTTGAGTACCTTGGAGCATTAATGAGCCCCACTGAGTGTCACTACTGACAAAGTCTCCCCAGGGACTAATTAAAACAGATAATTGGAGTCCATTAGTGAACAAACCTCTTCAAAACTCAGAATCAAAGGAAAAGTCAAAGTACCTTAACAAACCTGTAGTACCTTGAAGTTTTAACAAGCCCCACTGAGGGCCATTCCTGACAAAGGCTCTCAAGGGACCCATTAGAGCAGATAATTGGAGGCCATGATTGCAGGAACCTCTCAGAGACTCAGTGTCAAAAAGAAGTGTTTTATTAAATATACCTTGAATGCCTTGAAGCATCAATGAGCCCCACTGAGTGTCACAACTGAGAGAGAATCCCAAGGGACTCATTAGAGCAGATAATTAATTGAGGTCATGACTGAACAAACCTCTCAAAAACTCACTTTCAAAAGGAAAAGTTTCTTCAAAACCCTTGAGTACCTTGAAGCATTAATGAGCCCCACTGAGTGTCACTGCTGACAAAGTCTCTCCATGGACTAATTAAAGAAGATAATTTGAGGTCATGATTGCACAAACCTCTTCAAAACTCAGAATCAAAAGAAAAGGCAAAGTACCTTAACAAACCTGTGGTACCTTGAAGTTTTAACAAGCCTCACTGAGGCCATTCCTGACAAAGGCTCTCAAGGGACTCATTAGAGCAGATAATTGGAGGCCAGGACTGAACAAACCTCTCAAAGACTCAGTGTCAAAAAGAAGTGTCTTAATAAACCTTGAGTGACTTAAAACATTAATGAGCCTCAGTGGGTGTCACAACTGACATTCTCTCCAGGGACTAATTAAAGCAGATAATTGGAAACCATTACTGAATAAAACTCTCACAGATTTAGTGTCAAAAAGAAGTGTTTTAATAAACCCTGAGTGCCTTGAAGCATTAATGACCCACTGAGGGTTGTCACTGTCTGGGGCTCTCAAGGGACTCGTTACAGCAGATAATTTGAGGCCATGGCTGCACAAACCTCTCAGAGATGCAGAACCACAAGCAAACCCCAAATTGCTCTGACAATCCTGCAGCCCTTGAAGCCTTAAGGAGCCCCCCGAGGGCCCCTCCTGCCAAAGCCTCCCCAGGGACTCTGCAGCAGCTCCTTGGAGGCCCTGAGTGCAGGGAGCCAAAGGCTCTGGGCAGCAGCTCAGCTGCTGACAAAAGCCTGGCTGGGGTTGGGGAAGTTTCCTTCCTTTTCAGGCTTCCTCCAGCTTTGGGA
>NW_020960106.1:19546-20588 GCF_003031625.1 Empidonax traillii
GAGCACAGCCTGCAGCACAGATGGCCAAGGGCTCTGGCAGGGCTGCAAGGCCCAAAGGCACCCAGGCCTTTGTGCCCTTGGCTCTGGCAGCTGCCTCTGCCCCTCAGCCCACCACAAGACACTTTCCTTTGTCTGCCTGCACTCCTGGCCTGCAAGGATCTGCTCTCAGGAGTCCCTGGGGAGGCTTTGGCAGTGCCTGCCCTCAGTGGGGCCCAGCAATGCTTCAAGGGACTGGCAGTTTGGCTTCTGACTTCTTGAGCAGCTTCTTCAATCTTCTCTCAGTAGTTGAGGACAGTGGATTTGTCTCTAAACACACTGTGGGGCTCATTAACAGAAAAACAAATTATTTCACTTCCTTAATTTTCTTTATGTCTTCAAGATTCCTACAGCTAATTGGAGTTGTTTTGTGGTTTAACTAATGAGGAAGATTTTAAAGTTGAAGTCACAAAAATATAATTGCTCTATGACAGGGAATGATTTCTACAGAGCCTTGGGATGCAAAAGGGTCAGGGTGCAAAGGATTTGGACACAAAGTAAAGGGGCCAAAAGAGATTAGTAGCACCTAATCATTGACCAACTTTCAACATTTTCAACATTCCCTTTTCACAGGGATTCAGTAGCATTTACTGCAATTGAACAGGGACTGAATTATAGATTCCCAATAACAACTCTCACACCACAATCAGTTCACACCCACACCCAGGCAGAGATGTGTGGACACATCAGGATCTGGGGTTTGGCTTCTGACTTCTTGAGCAACTTCTTCAATCTTCTCTCAGTACCTCAGGATGATGGACTTGTCTCTAAACACACTGTGGGGCTCATTAAAATACAGAAAAACAATTTTTTTTTTTTTCATTTTCTTCATGTCTTAATGTCTTCAACAACTAATTGGAGTTGTTTTGCAGTTTTGCTGAGAAGGAAAATTTCAATATCAGTTCCCAAATAATAGCTTTTTTTTTTTATGAAAGGGAATGATTTACACAGAGCCTTGGGATTCAAGAGGGTAAGGGTGCAAATGATTTGGACAAAAAGACAAGGG
>NW_020960107.1:0-1296 GCF_003031625.1 Empidonax traillii
GCAGCCAAACAGCACCCGTTCATCCCCTCATGGCAACAGTCTGGGCGTGCCCCACTGGAGGGCAAGGGGCCAACGACCCCTGCCCACATCATCTTCCTCTCCATCACCTTCCTCAGCCCTAGGGACGACCTGTCCCATTGTGTTCCAAGGGGATTTGTATCTCTCTTGCAGAGTGGAGCCAAGCCAAGGAGGAACTCAGATCTGATAATGGGGGACATCCAGTTGACTTTGCTAAAGGCACAATGGGCCTTACAGTGAACTTGTGCAATAAAGTCCCATTGTACAACACTCTGTCTGGTTTCAACTGCGAATAGAATCACTTTCTCACCCCTCTGTGTTCCAATGATCATCTAAATCAAAAGTACCACCCTTACATCATGGCAATCATTGTGCGTTCTCATTGTTACAAGTGGTTCCCATGGCAACCATGATGAAGTCTCATTGTAATGGTCGGTTACCATGGCAACCATTATGCAATCCGATTGATACCTCGGTTACCATGACAACCATTATGCAGTCCCATTGATATCTTGGTTACCATGGCAACCACTAGCATTCTCACTGATACTCCAGTTACCATGGCAACCTTTACACATTCACATTGGGATGTGGGTTGCCATGGTAACCATTGTGCATTTACATTGCTAGAGTCAGTTAATAAGGCAACCATTATGCATTCTATTGATGTGTCGCTTACCATGGAAACCATAACCCTTTTCCATTGCTACAGTCAGTTACCATGGCAACCATTGAGCACTCCATTTGCTATGGACAGTTCCAATGGCACCCATCATACATTCCCATCACTAGAGTTGGTTACCATGGTAACCATTATGTATTCCCTGTGTTGTCACTTACCATGGAAACCATCTGTAACACACAGATAATACAGAAATGCCGAAAATTGTTTCTGCCTGTCAGAATCTTCCTATCAAACTTTCTCTGTCAGCTCTCTGACAGAAGTCCCCACCAGGACTTCCCACGGCACTTTTCCTGCCAAAAGATCCTTTTATTGTTTACGGTTATCATATCTCCTCCAACATCTGAACTGGCTACATGCCAAGAAACCACGTTCAACCTCCTTTGAACACTATAAAAGTTGAGGTCAAATTTTGGAAAATCAGGGAGAGGAAAGGGAGAAGAACTGGTGACTGTAGCCGAGAATCTCTGCCCACCTCCCCTCACCTTTTCTCCCCCACCGCGTGCTGCCTGCCTGCCACCGGAGACTGGAACTGTGCCGGCCTGGAGAGAGCTGAGACCACCGTGCCACATGTGGCAGTTCTACCTTATCCTTCT
>NW_020960107.1:7803-9089 GCF_003031625.1 Empidonax traillii
AAAAATTGAAGAACCCAGAGTCAAGCTAATTATATAAAATATACATATATTTATGTATATTACATTTATATACAATTAAGATGCTATGTACACAGCACAGGGAATCCAAACACCCCCTGAAGGGAAAGGGGAAAAAGTGACAAAAGGGGACAAAAAGGGACACCAAACAGATATACACAATCAAACTCAAGAATTATACTATTAACCAGCAAACAAATCTCACCTCTTCCCATAGAAAAGCAGGATTGGCAGACACGGCCAGTACTCTCCAAACTTCCATGTTGTAGGCCAGAGGACACTGCAGGCCTCAGCCTTAGATAAGCGAGACCAACACAAAGACCCCCTGCCCTGAACCTCACCAGAAGAGAAGAGAGTGAGGTCTCTGATCTCCAACTTATTTATACTCTGGTTTACGTAAAAATCGTATGGAGTACTGGGAACATGGGCACTTCCTTGTTTGCAAGCTGGTCACCAGGAAGGCCTAGACCAAAACCCTCACAGTGAGCCACTCTTGGCACTCCATGCACACATGGAGCTTCCTGTGCTTTCACCTTTTCTCTGGGAGGAATCTTCATTCTTATGCCATTTGGGGACTCAGACTGACAATTTCAGCGTGGGGGTTCTGACACCAAACAAATAAAGTTCCACCCAGGAAAAAAAGCCCTTACCTTCCATCTCTCCTGTGCAGTTCATCAGCCACTCTTGGCACTCCATGCACACATGGAGGTTGCTGTGCTGGCACCTTTTGTCTGGGAGGAATCTTCATTCTTAGTCCACTATGGGACTCAGACTGACCATTCCAGTGCAGGGGTGGTGACACCAAAGAAATGCATTTCCACCCCCTGCCATGGGCAGGACACTCCCCCAATAGACCAGATGGCTCCAAGCCTTGCCCAGATATGTTTGATAAGAGGAGTCACTCAAGCACATTCATAGACTTGCATTAGAACTTTGGAAATGTCCTTCAGAGCAATCATGTTCCAAAGATATTGAATTTCAGTCCAAAATGTGCTGCTGTCCTTTTATAACCATTCTCTAGGCCTCTCTAAGTATTTTGCTCATAGTGTGAGACTTGGCAGATGCTTGAAGTGCTTTAAGCAGCAAGAGGCTCCCACCTGGAACCAGAAACCCAAACAAAGTTGTGGCTGAGTCAGGAGATGAGCAGCCTGGAAACCCCAGAAAGGCAGAAGAACTACTACAGGCTCTTCCCTGGGATGAGGGTGAGCCCATGTGGATACCAGCACAAGGACAACAGCAGCTGAGGGAGGAACTCTGCCCTCAGTGCT
>NW_020960107.1:16329-17558 GCF_003031625.1 Empidonax traillii
ATGGAGGGGGTGAGGGGCTCTAGAGACTGGTGAGCCCTGACCCCCGAAGGCAGGGGGTCCTGTACCTGTCACAGGATGGGGCACAGCGCAGGAGGGTGACCACAACATCAGCAGGGTATGCCTTGGTCACCCTCAGAAACTCCATGAGCAGCTCCTCTTCTAGAGTCACGTTGACTGTCAGTCTCTGGTGCATGTTTCTCACAAAGGCTGGCACCTGCAGGGGGCATGGGGGAAGAGCTGCCAACTTGCCCAGCTTCCCCAACAAGTGCTTCCCTTCCCACCACACGGTGCTGGCCTCAAAGGCTGAGTGGGCCCAGGGGAGCTGGCTTGAGGGGCCACACAAGCCTAGGGTGGCTTGAGGCCTGGCCACAGGCTGCTTACTTGCTCTGGACTGGAGACACTATTCTCCTCCAAAAGATCTGGAGTGGGAGCATAATTCACACTCTCCCTGGGCATGAGGTCAGGGTCTGCAGTGTCCTCAGTTGTTGAAGTGTCAGCCTCCACAGTGAGATCAGGCAAGGAAATGTCAGAGTTTGCCGGTTCATCAGCCAACGCGATGTCAGAGATTGCTGCGTGATCAATCGGTGAGGTGTCAGTGTCTGTTGTATCCTCAGTCAAAGCAGGGTCAGACTCTGCTGTGTGAACAATCAATGGGGTGTCACAGTTTCCTGTGCCATCAGTCAGTGCAGTGCTGACATCAGGCTTCATCTCCAGCCCAGTCAGCCTGAGGTCAGGCTGTGCCATGGCCTTAGTCAGTCTGGTTGTGGTCCTTTTACGTCGAATGCCCAGGCATTTCAGAAAGGCCTGCAGGAGAACAGAGAGCAGGGAAGAGAGGGATGTGCCATGGAGAGCTCTGTCAGCTCAACAGGTCAACACAGGCCTGAAGGACAGAGCCTTCCACCCAGCCACCCAGCAGAGATCCCCCCAGGAGGTAATTACCATCCACATCATCAGGGTACTGGCCAAACATGGCCAGGTAGGGCTCGTAGATGACCGATCGGAAGATCCACTCCCAGCGGTGCTCGTTCTCCCTCAGGATGCCTTGCCTGGCCACTCCAAAGGCCACCATCCACACAGCAGAGAGGAAGAGGAAGAAGAAGACGTCTATCATCTGAAAAAGAACAAGCAGCAGTGCCCCAACCGCACGTCTGCTCCAAGCCACGCGTGCTCCCGATTTCACCAACACACATCCACAAACAACTGACCATTCCCACAGCACAACCTCTGTC
>NW_020960108.1:0-1342 GCF_003031625.1 Empidonax traillii
ACCGGACTTCGGATTGCGAAATACGGAGCCAAAGGGACATAAAAAGGGGACCCAAAACTTGTAGTAGCTGCTGGTTTTTGCCACAGTGCAAAAACAGCCCGGTGCACTGTTCCTTTTTTGCTTGTTTTATTGCTTTTATAATAAACTATTTCTTTATTGCAGCTTTGCAGCCCGGTTTTTATTGCTTAACTTATAACACCATTACTTGGGACTTCACGCCAGCACAGGCCTTTGATCCTAATGAGATAACCTGTCGTTTAATGGAGTGTTGTCTTACATACAAGGATCCAAATACCCAAATCTCTGCTCTATGTTGGGGCCTGGCTAGTGCTTACCGAGCCGCTGTAGACCATGTTCAGAAAGCTAAGGCTGAGTCAGAGACACAAACTACACCACTCAAAATAGAATCCACCAAGACCAGAGTCCAGACGCCATTTGAAGCCAGCACAGCTGGGACCAAACCTGCGAACACTGGAGTTCCGATTATGGACTTTATGAACATGGGAACTCACATGTCAACACCTACAGCCACCTCTGTGACTGAGACTGGGGCCCACACCACAGATCCTGAAATCACTATCGCCCCCATAACAAAAAAGAAGATGTGGATAAGGGATGATGCAGAGTCCACAAGCCAACCCCCACGACTGAGGCGTGTAACTGAAGAAGAACGAGCTGTGAGAGAAGGAGCACGTCCCAAGGAATTAGGGGAACGTCCAAAAGAGAGGGGGATGCGTCTGAAGGAAGAAGGGGCAACAGCTCGGGTGCCTGATGGAACACAGAAGCCAAGGAGAATGTTGTCACCTGAATATACTCTTCTTGACTGTTCCACAGAAAAAATGGAAGAATATCTAAAATCCTCATCCCAGGGTCCGGAGGATTATTCATTACCTCCACCCATCAGAAGCCCATCCCCGAGGCATGTTCCGTTTCCACATCCACGTGAGAGAGGCACAGTGGAGACAGTTCCACATAGATATGTCAAAAGAGAGGTGGAAATGGATAGGAGGGATGTCCATCCAGAAGCAGGAGTCGTGAGAACATCTGAAGTATTACGATCATTGACCCCAGCAGAGCTCCAGGATTTAAGAAAAGATTATAGTCGCCGGCCTGGTGAACGAATTCTAACCTGGCTGGTAAGGTGCTGGGACAGCGGAGCTAGAAGTCACATGCTGGAAGGTCACGAAGCACAGCAGTTGGGATCTCTGGCTCGAGACCGTGAGATTGAACAAGGGATTGCACGAGAGCGATTTAGTCATAGTCTCTGGCTTAGGATCCTTACTGCGGTGAGAGAGAGATATCCATTTAAAGAGTACTTAACAAGTTCTCCAAGAAAATGGAC
>NW_020960108.1:7827-9098 GCF_003031625.1 Empidonax traillii
TAGATGGTTCTATGAGCACAGAGACCTTCTGAGGCTGCCCCATTGTGAGGTGGATGGGGTTTCTGAGGACATGGCCTTTATGAGGAGAGCCTCTTAGGAGGTTTGTGGATTCTCTGGATGCAGCCTGGCAAAAAGAGAGAGGCTTAGAAAAAGGGTAAAACTGTGGGGAGAGCCCTGAGGCTCAGATCCAGTGCTGGTGGGGGGCTGTAGGGACAAGGCAGTTGTACAGAACAAGGCAGAGCCGTGGGGACACTGTGGGGCTGTGACTCTGACTGCAGCCAAACCCCCCCATCCCAGAGGAAGGCAAAGGGCACACAGAGATCCGCAGCCCGTGCGAGTGCAGGTGCTGGGGCAGTTCCAGACGGACACTGTGGCCATCCTGCAGAGCCTGACTGAGAAAAAGATCCTTTCTGGGGAAGCCTGGGCTGGCTTGGGTGCAGAGCACTGGGGACAGAGACCACCTGGGGAAGGGAGGGACAGTTAACAGGGCTGGGCAGAATTTTAGGCTTCTTCAAGGGCCAAAAGCTCTTTGCCCCCCCACCCCGTCCGGCTCACGCTGTTTCCTCAGCACCTTAACTTGCTCAGGTGAGGCCAGACTTGAAGACTTGGAAAAGCAGATTGGCCACAAGAAGGGATCCTGGCACAGGGCTGCAGCCCTGGGATGGGGCACAGGGATGTACAGGAACTACATGGCATAGTTATTGCCAGGTTAGGGTAAAGCATCAGGGTTTGTTCCTATATCTGAAAATCCCCAGGGGGATGTGGATTGTATTTTTTAAAAAAATCCTAAGAACACAAAAAGGACCTTGATCAAAACCTCTGCTGTGAAGCCAAGAGCTTTCACCCATGGCTGTTGCCTCGTTCCTCCCAGCTGGAAGGTCTGGGATGAGGGGAGATGACTGTGTGGCCAGACAGGTCTTTGGGCAGATGTGACATCCGGCCTTTCCATGGAGAAACCAGGATGACCCAGCCCTGCACAGCCCCCCCAGAGCCTGGCAAGCTGCTTTGCAAGAGGAAAAACCTACAGTGGTGTCACCCTGAGAGTTTCTCTTGTCTCAGCGTCTGCTGCCAAGTTTGCTTCCTCTGCAGGGGTAACCCCCCATTCCCCACTGTTCCCCAGGAAGCTGCAGCCCCTGCAGGGCTCATCGCGGCCTCCAGCACTGAGTGCTCAGCACAGGCAGGACATGGAGCTGCTGAGAGAGTGCAGAGGAGGCCTGCGAGGTGCTGCGAGGGCTGGAGCCCCTGTGCCCTGAGGAAAGGCTGCCAGAGTT
>NW_020960109.1:0-1678 GCF_003031625.1 Empidonax traillii
TCACTCTAGGGACGATCTCTTGCTGGCAGCGCAATCCGAGGGACAACTCCTGCAAGTGCATTTGTCTGTGAAAACTGCACTATTGACACATGGTCTGAAATTGCACTGGGGAAAGAACAAGTGACAGTTCCATGGAAATACCTTGGATTTCAAATTAAGAACACCACTATTCAGCCCCAGACTGTTACTTTACCCACTGCCATCCACACCTTAAATGAGTTGCCGTAGCTACAGGGCTTAATCAGTTGGGTTAGGCCTCTGTTAGGTGTAACAACAGACACCCTGAAACCTTTTTTTCAGCTCCTGGACGGGGAGGCAGACTTAACCTGCCTTTGATGCTTAACACTGGCAGCCCTGGCTGTATTAAAGGAAATAAAATAAAGACTGAGTTCCTGTCGGAGTCAAAGAAAAGTGTGGGGGTGTTAGCTGTTGTTTTAGTAATTTTTAAAGGTATGAAACAACCACATGCTGTAATAGGACAATTAGAATTAAAAGGCAAAGATTTTCTTTTATGGGAATGGGTTTTTTAAGCTTCCAGGTTTCTAAATGAATTACTACATATCCTGAGAAGCTCTCCAAAGTCTGCCACAAAAGCAGATTGCGGCTTTAGGAGCTCTTGGGGAGGGATCCAGATGTTCTCTCTGTTCCTCTGTCTACTGTTCAACTAACTCAACTGCAGATTCATAGCTCTGATTTTCAGTTAGCCATTGCTGATTACAGGGGTCAATTTTCAGTTCACCTTCCCTCTATTCCTTTTTTGCAGCTGCTGGCCCTTACTCAGCCAGAGCTAACACACAACTATTCTCCTGTTCCACTAACAAGTGCTAGAACTGTGCTCACAGATGGTTCTGGCAGAACGTCTAACGCAGCAGTCATATCCATAAAAGATATCTCCTAATTACAAGTAGCTCATATGTTCAAATCATTACTGTATGAAATTAGTCATCGTAAGAACAAATTCCACATAATCCACATTCATTCTCACACTTCTCTCCCAGGACCCATCTCAACAGGAAATCATGTGGCAGATCAAATAGCTGATGCAGGGCACCTTGCCCAAACTGCAGTACTTTCAACCAATTTCGAAAAAGCAAAGCTGCCCCACAGCTTTTTTTCACCAAAATGCAAAATCCCTCAAAAAAAATTCCACCTTATACTATCTGAAGCCAGAGGAATTATTTCTATGTCCCCGACTGCCACAGACTCACTCCTCTATCATCCTAGGGGGTAAAACCTCGTAGAATTAACCCACTTGACATCTGGCAGTTGGGCATAACGCATTATTCACCATTTGGAAAATTAAAATACATCCATGTGTCCATTGACACGTGTTCTGGTGCCATTGCAGCAGCAGCACATGCAGGAGAGAAGGCCAAGATGTCAAAAAACACCTTCTTATCTACAATATCAGTCCTTGGCATCCCCAAAATGATAGAAACAGATAACAGACTGGCATACACTTCTCACTCTTTCAAAGAGTTTTTCAACATGTGGGGCATCTCCCATGTCACAGGGATCCCCCACTCCCCCACTGGTCAAGCAGTGCTAGAGCGTGCTCATCAAACACTCAAGGATATGTTAACCAAACAACAAACCACCACAATTGGACTGAGATGGTGAGTGTGGGAATGGTTGGGGTTTGGTCGATGTGCTGCTCAAGTCATGCATTGATTTTGGT
>NW_020960109.1:7611-9097 GCF_003031625.1 Empidonax traillii
GGCTGCCCTCCTGGGCAACGGCCTCATCCTCAGCGCCGTAGCCTGCGACCAGCACCTGCACACCCCCAGGGACTTCTTCCTGCTGCACCTCTCCCTCACAGACCTGGGCTGCATCTGCACCACTGTGCCCAAAGCCATGCACAACTCCCTCTGGGCCACCACAACCATCTCCTACACAGAATGTGCTGCTCAGGCCTTTTTCTTTACCTTTTTCATGTCAGCAGAGTTTTCCCTCCTGACCATCATGTGCTACGACCGCTACATTGCCATCTGCAAACCCCTGCACTACGGGACCCTCCTGGGCAGCAGAGCTTGTGCCCACATGGCAGCAGCTGCCTGGGCCACTGGGTTTTTCTATTCTCTGCTGCACACAGCCAATACATTTTCCCTGCCCCTGTGCCAGGGCAATGCCCTGGGCCAGTTCTTCTGTGAAATCCCTCACATCCTCAAGCTCTCCTGCTCACACTCAGGCTACCTCAGGGAACTGAGACTTCTTGGGGTTAGTGTCTTTTTAGCATTTGGCTGTTTCATTTTCATAGTTTTCTCCTATGTGCAGATCTTCAGGGCTGTGCTGAGGATCCCCTCTCAGCAGGGACGGCACAAAGCCTTTTCCACGTGCCTCCCTCACCTGGCCGTGGTCTCCCTGTTCCTCAGCACTGCCATCTTTTCTAACCTGAAGCCCCCCTCCATCTCCTCCCCATCCCTGGATCTGGCCCTGTCAGTTCTGTACTCGGTGGTTCCTCCATCACTGAACCCCCTCATCTACAGCCTGAGGAACCAGGAGCTCAGGGATGCCCTGAGGAAACGGATAACTGGGTGTTTTTCAGAAGCAATAAAGTCTCCTTCTTTTGTATGTTATGTACCTCATTAAAGACTAATCCTGTTATGTCCTTCATTAAAGGCCCATATCTTCTCTATTTTTTTCTCCTTCTATGGGTGTGATTTTTGAGAGAATTTTTTCACACCAAAAAATCTTTTAATATATAAATAATAAATATATATAAACACCATTTTCAGTTCAGTGTTTGTCCTTCTAACCTAGCCCAGAGGCTGTACAAATTGGTCATTGCACTCCCTGTTTGCCTAAACAATGAACTCTGCATTGACTGGTTGCCCTGCCATCTTTCCTCTCTGACTGCTCTGGAGCTGCAGGGTCGGTGTCTCTGTGCAGAGCTGGGCGACAAAAGAGTCCCAGCAGAGCAGCCCTGCCAGGGAGCAGCAGCCCTTCTCCTCCAGGGCCTCCTCCTCCTGCCCTTGCCCACTGTCCTGCAGAGCCCTGTGTTGGTCGAGGCCTCAGTGCTCGGGCAGTCGGGGCCAGTCCTGCTGCAGGACTGGGCAGTGACTGCAGGCAGGGACAGCCACGGGCACTGCTGGCACAGAGCTGACCTCTGCAGCAGCACTGCCATCCTGCAGGGGCATCTCCTCAGGGCAGGGCCTGACAGCTTCCATCTCCTTTGCAGTTGGCTCTGCAGGCTGTGCCCAACAC
>NW_020960110.1:0-1382 GCF_003031625.1 Empidonax traillii
CTCCCCCAATCTCCCCCCCAGCGAGCTGGATTACTACGACTCCCCGAGCGTGAACGCGCGGTGCCAGCGCATCTGCGACCAGTGGGACCTGCTGGGCTCCCTCACCCACAGCCGCAGGGACGCCCTGGAGGTGAGAGGGAGGAACCCCCTGGGAGGGACCCCAAAAAAAGGGGAGGGGGGGCCCCTGGGGGGGCAGATCCCGATTTTCCGGGGGGCGTTCCCAGAAAACGGAGAAGCAGCTGGAGACGATCGACGAGCTGCACCTGGAGTACGCCAAGCGCGCCGCCCCCTTCAACAACTGGATGGAGAGCGCCATGGAGGACCTGCAGGACATGTTCATCGTGCACACCATCGAGGAGATACAGGTGGGGGCTGGCCCCAAAAAACGGGCCCAAAAACGGCCCCAAAAATGCACAGAATGACCCAAAAAACAGCCCCCAAAAAACGCCCCTTCCCGAGCGTTTTCGGGCCATTCTCCGTGTTCATCGTGCACACCATCCAGGAGATACAGGTGGGGGGCTGGCCCCAAAAAACGGGCCCAAAAACGACCCCAAAAATGCACAAAATGAACCAAAAACGGCCCCAAAAAATGCACAGAATGACCCAAAAAACAGCCCCCAAAAAACGCCCCTTCCCGAGCGTTTTCGGGCCATTCTCCATGTTCATCGTGCACACCATCCAGGAGATACAGGTGGGGGGCTGGCCCCAAAAAACGACCCCAAAAAATGCACAGAATGACCCAAAAACGGACCCAAAAAATGCACAAAATGAACCAAAAACGGCCCCAAAAAATGCACAGAATGACCCAAAAACGACACCAAAAACGGGCCCAAAAAGTGCACAAAATGACCCAAAAACGGCCCCAAAAAACGCCCCTTCCCGAGCGTTTTCGGACCATTCTCCATGTTCATCGTGCACACCATCGAGGAGATACAGGTGGGGGCCGACCCCAAAAAAACGGGCCCAAAAACGGCCCCAAAAATGCACAAAATGACCCAAAAAACAGCCCCCAAAAAACGCCCCTTCCCGAGCGTTTTCGGGCCATTCTCCGTGTTCATCGTGCACACCATCGAGGAGATACAGGTGGGGGGCTGGCCCCAAAAAAACGGGCCCAAAAACGGCCCCAAAAAAAACAGCCCCCCAAAAAACGGCCCCAAAAAACGCCCCTTCCTGAGAGTTTTCGGGCCATTCTCCGTGTTCATCGTGCACACCATCGAGGAGATACAGGTGGGGGGCTGGCCCCCAAAAAAACGGGCCCAAAAAATGCACAGAATGACCCAAAAACGGCCCCAAAAAATGCACAAAATGACCCAAAAACGGCCCCAAAAAATGCACAAAATGAACCAAAAACGGCCCCAAAAAATGCACAGAATGACCCAAAA
>NW_020960110.1:7610-9097 GCF_003031625.1 Empidonax traillii
TTTTCCTCCTGCCTTCCTTCCCTTTCCTCCCCCTTCCTCCTCCCCCTCTTCCTCCCTCCTTCCCTTCCCTTCCCTTTCCTTGCTCCTCTTCCTCCCCCATTTCCGGGCTGGTTTCCTCCTCTAACGGATTTTCTGCTTCTTCTCTTCCTCTTCCTCCTCTCCCTCTCCCTGTTCCTTTTCCTGTTGCTGTTCCTGTTCCCGTTCCTGTTCCCATTCCCGTTCCCGTTCCTGTTCCTGTTCCCGTTCCTGTTCTGTTCCTGTTGCTGTTCCTGTCCCTGTTCTATTCCCGTTCCTGTTCCCATTCCCGTTCCCGTTCCTGTTCCCATTCCTGTTCCTGTCCTGTTCCCGTTCCCATTCCTGTTCTTGTTCTGTTCCCGTTCCCGTTCCCGTTCTGTTCCCATTCCTGTTGCTGTTCCTGTTGCTGTTTTTGTTCCTGTTCCCATTCCTGTTCCTGTTGCTGTTCCCATTCCCGTTCCCGTTCCTGTTGCTGTTCCTATCCCTGTTCTATTCCCATTCCCGTTCCTGTCCCTGTTCTATTCCCGTTCCCGTTCCCGTTCCTGTCCCTGTTCTATTCCCATTCCCGTTCCTGTTCCCGTTCCCGTTCCTGTCCCTGTTCTATTCCCATTCCCATTCCCGTTCCCATTCCCGTTCCCGTTCCTGTTTTGTTCCTGTTCCCATTCCCATTCCCGTTCCCGTTCCTGTTCCTGTCCCTGTTCTATTCCCATTCCCGTTCCCGTTCCCGTTCCCGTTCCCGCTGCCGCAGCCGAAGCGCCGCACGGACTCCAAGGACTTCCGCGCCCTGCTGGGCCCCGCGGGATCCGGGCTGGTAACGCTTCCTTTTCTCTCTTCCCCCACTTTTTTCCACCCTTTTCCGCCTTTTTTTCCCCGTTTTTGGGGAGGGGGGAGGGGAGGATGGGGCTGGGGATGCGCCGGAACTTCAGAAAAGCTCCAGAATTCCCGGGGGAAAAAAAAGCTCTGGAATCCCTTGAAAAGCTCCAGAATTCCTGGGAAAGCTCGGAAATTCCCAGGAAAGCACCAGAATCTGTGGAAAAGCTCCAGAGGTCCTGGAAGAGCTCTGGAATTTCCTGGGGAGCATCTTGGGGAAGCTGTGGGATTCCTGGAGGAGCTCCAGAATTAGTGGGAAAAGCCCTGAAAGGAGCAGGAAAAGCCGCGGAAAATTCCTGGGAAATCCCCGGAATCCCTGACCGCGGCGCTCCCCCCCCCTCCCCCGCCCAGGGTGACGCGGAATTCCAGCGGATCATGGCCGTGGTGGATCCCAACGGCAGCGGGAGCGTCACATTCCAGGCCTTCATCGACTTCATGTCCCGGGAGACGACGGACACGGACACGGCGGAGCAGGTCATCAACAGCTTCCGGGTCCTGGCTGGGGACAAGGTGAGGGGAAACCGGGAATACCTTCAGGAATAGGGGAGGGAGGGAGCAGGGAGGTTGGGAAAGGGGGAGGGGGGCTGGGAACGATCCGGGGG
>NW_020960111.1:0-1179 GCF_003031625.1 Empidonax traillii
TCCCAGTGCCTGTCCCTGCCTGTGCTCAAAGGGCTCCCACCCCCAGGACTGTGCTCAGAGAGCACTCAGGCCTTGCAGCCAGAAAGGGGCTCACAAGGACAGTGTGGAAGTGGAAAGAGCAGCTCTGCAAAGCCCAAGCTCTGCTGCTCCCTGGCAGTGCTGCTGTGCTGGGATTCTTGTCCCCTTGGCCTTTGCAAATTCCCCCTGTCCTGCAGTGTGCTGTCCTTTAGGAACAGCTGAGAAGAAGGGTCTTGGACAAAGAAGGCACTGCAGGGTCCTTTATTTGTTTAAATACACAGAAAGCACAACTCATCATTATAAATCTCTGGGTCAAATTCAATGTGTTTACAAAAAATTAGAAGGCAGATGCATAATAATATTCACTGCACAAAAAATTTTGCAAGAAGAACCCGATGACCTGTATAAAAATTTTTAGCAGGAAAGCTGGGCCATTAAGGAGTAACCTTCTGAATCTTATACACCAGAAAACAGGCACTTTATTGTTCCTGAAAAGCATCCAATTATCATTGTCCTTATGGCATCCCTGAGCTCCTGGTTCCTCAGCCTGTAGATGAGGGGGTTCAGTGATGGAGGCACCACCGAGTACAGAACAGAAAACATCAGATCCAGGGATGGGGAGGAGATGGAGGGGGGCTTCAGGTAGGCAAATGTGCCAGTGCTTACAAAGAGAGAGACCACAGCCAGGTGAGGGAGGCACGTGAAAAAGGCTTTGTGCTGTCCCTGCTCAGAGGGGATCCTCAGCACAGCCCTGAAGATCTGCACATAGGAGAAAACTATGAAAATGAAACAACCGAACACTAAAGAGGCACTAACAACAATGAGCCCAATTTCCCTGAGGTAGCCTGAGTGTGAGCAGGAGAGCTTGAGGATGTGAGGGATTTCACAGAAGAACTGGCCCAGGGCATTGCCCTGGCACAGGGGCAGGGAAAATGTATTGGCTGTGTGCAGCAGAGCATTGAGAAACGCAGAGGCCCAGGCAGCTGCTGCCATGTGGGCACAAGCTCTGCTGCCCAGGAGGGTCCCGTAGTGCAGGGGTTTGCAGATGGCAACGTAGCGGTCGTAGCACATGATGGTCAGGAGGAAATACTCTGCTGACATGAAGAAGACAAAGAAAAAGGCCTGTGCAGCACATCCTGTGTAGGAGATGGTTGTGGTGGC
>NW_020960111.1:7996-9096 GCF_003031625.1 Empidonax traillii
CACAAAGGGGCCCATGGCAGATGGGTGGGGTTGCACTGTGACATTTTGTAACGTTGGTTCTTTGGTTTCCAGGGGCTATTCCAGAGTGGAGAGGACAATCTCTGAAATCACAAAGGTACCCAGGACACACAGATGGGGCTGCATTTTGGGGTTTGGGGACGTTGGCTTTTTGGTTGCCAGGGGCTATTCCGGAATGGAGAGGATGGGCTGTGACATCACAAAGGGGTCTTTGGCACACAGATCAGGTTGAACTGTCACATGGTAGGGGCTTGGTTTTCTGGTATCCACAGGCTATTCCAGAATGGACAGGATAGGCTGTGACATCACAAAAGGCCTCAAAGCACATGGTTGAATCTGACTGTGCTGGTGTGGGATGTTGGTTCTTTGGTCACCAGGGCCTATTCTGGAATAGAGAGGATAGGTCATAAGTAGTACCTGTCAGAACTGCAAAGACAGACCCACAAGAATCTTACATGGGGGAGATTCTCTGCTCTGCCCTGCACACCCCAGTGCTGGGGTCAAAACTCAGCCTCTCCGCTTCCCTCTCCTAAGGGACTTCTCTTCCTCAGCTCCAAGAAAGGAAACCCAAATCAATGCATGACTTGAGCAGCACATTGACCAAACCCCAACCATTCCCACACTCACCATCTCAGTCCAATTGTGGTGTTTTGTTGTTAGGTTAACATATCCTTGAGTGTTTGATGAGCACGCTCTAGCACTGCTTGACCAGTGGGGGAGTGGGGGATCCCTGTGACATGGGAGATTCCCCACATGTTGAAAAACTCTTTCAAAAAGTGAGAAGTGTATGCAGGTTTGTTATCTGTTTTTATGGTTTTGGGGAAGCCAAGGACTGATATTGCAGATAGAAGGTGTTTTTTGACATCTTGGACTTTCTCTCCTTCATGTGCTGCTGCTGCAATGGCACCAGAACACGTGTCAATGGACACATGGATGTATTTTAATTTTCCAAATGGTGAATAATGCCTTATGTCCGACTGCCAGATGTCAAGTGAGTTAATTCCCCATGGTTTTATCCCCTCAAATGGTAGAGGAGTGAGTCTCTGTCAGTCAGGGCACACAGAAATAATTGTTCTGGCTTG
>NW_020960112.1:0-2401 GCF_003031625.1 Empidonax traillii
TGCTTTGGACTCCTTGCAGTCCAAAAAGAGCCTTATCTGCGCTCTCATCGCCAGATCTGAGGTGTCGCCACGTGGCTCTGGCTCTCGGCTGAGCGTGGGTGTTGTACCTGTGAGGATCTCAACACCTTGATCCCTTCCGTGCCTCTGACGTGCAGGGACTTGCTCAGAGGGACAGCCGGGGATTAGCAGCTCATCAGCATTGAGGGACACTCGGGATTAGCAGCTCATCAGCACTGAGGGACACTCGGCATTAGCAGCTCATCAGCACTGAGGGACACCCGGGATTAGCAGCTCAGTGGGATCCAGGGTGTGAGGAGAGGTTTTTGGAAGGAGTGGTGAGAGGGGCTCGCAACCCAGCGATGGATTGTGGAGACCCCAAGGCTGGACCCTGCGGGGGACTGGAAAGGCTGAACCTCTAGGACATGGACCTGTTTGGTACCTGCCAGGTGTGGAGGGAAAGTGTGGCCTGATCCTGAGCTGCTGGAGGGGTTGGCACTGCCACAGCCCCTCCCAGCCTGAAGATCGAGGTGGGATCTTGATCCCTGCGCTGGGGAAAGGGAAACGGGGGGATGCAAAAGGCCCCAAATTCGGGCCACGCTGCCTGTTGTCTGATGCTCTGCCTGGGCCCTCCTCTGCCCTGCAGTCCCATCACCCCCCTAGATGGGCTGGCAGGTCATGCCACCTCTCAGTCTCATGCCTGCAAACACCTCACCTTGGGGTGTGTCCCTAAAAAACCCTTGGCCGGATCCCACGGTCCCGTTTTCCCTTCAGGCACAGCAGTGCCAGTGTTGATGGCTGACACGATGAAGGCGCTGCTGGGGTAAGAAGAACTCCCCAGTTTTCTGTCCAAAAGGCAGAAGCTGGTCAGTCTTGATCCTCCAAGAGTTTGAGTGGCCAGTGATATTCCCTTGATTCCTGATTTTGCTTCCTCCCCAACAATCACTTTCGTGAGATGGACAAGAACCCTCTTGGCTTCAAGTTCTCTGGGCCCAGGACTGGTCACACCTGTCCCAAAGAGGACCTTCCCGCTTTGAGAGGAAATGCATCCCATGTCCTGGGCCAGGTTGGAGCAACCTGGGCTGGTGGGAGGTGTCCCTGCCCATGGCAGGGGGTGGAACTGGGTGAACTTCAAGGTCCCTTCCAACCCAAACCCCTCTATAATTCCATGAATTGCTGCTGATTTCTGCACAAACGCTGCTGGATGTTTCCTGCTGTAATTAATGGCTTCGTGATTAACCCAGAGAAGGTGAGTCCATGAAATCCCACCTGTATTTCCAAGGGATGCTGCTTTTCGAGCAGGAAACCTCTGCAGGGAAACCCAGCCCTTGGGGTTTCTTTGGGAAGGGGAAAACCGAGGCGGGGCAATTCCCCAGGTTGAAGTTGCAAACTTTGGTGGTTCTTTGCAAGTGGGACAGTGACCATCTGCTTCCACAGGGAGGTTTCCCTCAGGGAACATCTGCCAACAGCACTGGAGGCCGAGGAACATTCCACAGAGAATGTTTTTGATTTTTATTTGATTTTTTTTGGGGGGAAGTAAAACAGGGGACCTGGGAAAGGGTGAAAGCAACCTCACACGACCAGTTCTGTCTGCACACTGAAATCTTTATTTCCCATCGCACTGATGGCACCGAGAGGAGCCACCTGGGAATTCACAGCTCCGGGATGTAGCACCGAGGGGACACACGAGGGAGGGAGGGAGGCACGCATGGAGGGAGCAGGGGGAGGGCACAGATGGGCTGGCCCTGCTGGACCTGGAGCTGTCACTTGTGGCCAGAGGGGAAGTAGCAGCTCTGCTTGGTCTGGTGGGACACAACGCTGGGGATGACGATGGGGCACTTCTGCTGGGAGGACTGGGAGGAGCCTCCACCTCCACCAGAGCTGATGATGATGGTCTGACCAGAGGAGCCACCACTGGATCCCCCACAGCATCCAGAGGATCCTCCACCTCCCATGATGATCTTCCCTCCTGAAGAGCCACCACTGGATCCCCCACCACAGCATCCAGAGGAGCCTCCTCCTCCTCCTCCTCCTCCTCCACCCCCAGAGCTGATAATGATCTTCTGGCCTGATCCTCCACTGCCCCCACCGTACCCTCCTCCCATCCCGCAGCCACCGCCGGATCCTCCGCCGCAGCATCCAGAGGAGCCTCCTCCTCCCATCATGCCCTTTGAGGATCCTCCTCCCATTCCACCACCAGATCCTCCACTGCTTCCACCTCCAATGATGATCTTTGTTCCTGATCCGCCACTGGATCCTCCTCCCATTCCACCCCCGGATCCTCCTCCACAGCATCCTCCACCTCCACCTCCCATCATGCCCTTTGAGGATCCTCCTCCCATTCCACCACCTCCACCTCCCCCACAGCATCCAGAGGATCCTCCACCACCTCCACCTCCCATCA
>NW_020960112.1:7853-9096 GCF_003031625.1 Empidonax traillii
TCCTCCTCCTCCTCCTCCTCCTCCACTAATAATAATGGGACCTTGGCTTTGTTGCCCTCCACCTCCTCCTCCTCCTCCTCCTCCCATGCCACCTCCAATGCAGATGGGGCCTTGACTTTGTTGGCCTCCACCACCACCTCCTCCTCCTCCTCCTCCTCCTCCAATAATGCAGATGGATCCTTGGCTCTGCTGGCCTCCTCCTCCTCCTCCTCCTCCTCCTCCTCCTCCTCCTCCACAGGAGGAGGACATCATGTGAGTCTGATAAACGACACCACCGCCACTGCCACCGCCACTGCCGCCGCCACCGCCGCCGCAGCAGCCGCCTCCTCCTCCTCCTCCGTGGCAGGATGATCCCTGGCTCTGGTATCCCATAGATGATCCTCCTCCACTGCTGTGGCAGCAGCAGCATCCTCCTCCTCCACCACCACCCCCGTGGCATCCTCCTCCTCCTCCACCGCCGTGGCATCCACCGGACTGCTCAGACATCCCTTGGCCGTCGCCCTTCTGCTGGTGGGAACCCATTGTCCCAAGTGTGGTGGAGTCCTCCAAGAGAAAGGAAATTAAAAATAAAATAAAATGAAATAAAATAAACAGGCCTGAAGGACATCCAGAGGGAGGGAAACTTGTGTTGCTTGTGCCACCTCACCCCCCCTCCTGAAGGTACAACACAGGGTGGGCACAAGGCCTCGGCCTCCCCTCTCTGCTGGTGCAAAAAAGGGTGTTGGCAGCGTCAGGAATTCATGAACTAAAAGGAAAAGCCGGGAAGTTTTCAGCTTATCCCACACAGAACTTTCCTTCTCCGTATTTAACTTCCTTTTCTTTATCTAGGACAAGTGCAACCAGAATAATTCCGTAGTAATTCCCTCTTGCAAGCAGGTTGTCAAGAGTGACACTCTGCAAAAGAGGCCTCTGGTGCTCCAGAATTACCCTTATCCAAGTGTGGTTTGGGAATTTTGAAAGGAATGCTGGGGGGACAGGGATTAAAATTCCACAGCTACAAGAAACAAAAGAACACGGGTCATCCATTTGCATAACAATAACTTAGTCGAGCTTTGAAATTCTGCAGTCTGGGTCTCGAAGGAGCACAAGTGATGGTTTTATTCCTCCCTAAAAAAGGAGAAGGAAGAGGAAGAGCCTGTGGAAAAGTTATCAGCAATGCAAAAGAAGGGGGAACAAAAAAAAAAAATGCAGCTCCAGGTCGTGGCTCTGAAGGGTTTGATGTGTGTCTGTGCCCAAGGGATGC
>NW_020960113.1:0-2366 GCF_003031625.1 Empidonax traillii
CATAAACCTGGGATTGGATGGACCTTATTATAAAATCCTAGAACCCCTGTCTGGGGGGGCACACATGGTGTGTGTTCCTCTAGGCCTAACAACTCATTAAAGGACCAGGTCTCTTTATCTTATCTCCTACCTAAATTGGCCTGGAGTCTTTTTCTCCATGGTCTCTTAAGGCAACATTTTGTGGTTTTGCTCTGGCTCAGTTTGCTCTCACCCCACACACAATTACTGTAAGTTGAGAGAAGGTTTACAAGGGCAAGGGAGAAATCACAGTGACATCATCAGGGTCATTGTTAACATCACAGGGGACAGTGGTGACATCAAAGGGAGATGGGTGACATCACTGGGAACCAGTGACATCACAGGAGAGTACTGACAAAAAAGGGACAGCTGTGATGTCACAGGGAGACATCGGTGACTTTACAACGACAGGGGTGACATCACAGAGACATCAGTGACATCACCAGGGACACTGGTGACATCACAAGGCACTGGCAACAATAATGGGAAAGCCATGATGGCACAGGGACGTTGGTGACATCACAGGGGACATCAGTGACTGCGTAAGGCCAGGTGTGAAATCACAGAGACATCAGTGATATCACTGATGACACAAGGGACATCACAGGGACATCCGTGACATTGCTGGGGACCAGTGACATCAGAGGGAACTGGTGAAAACAAAGGGACAGCTGTGATATCACAGTGACATTGGTGACATCATTGGGGACATTGGTGACTTTACAAGGACAAGGGTGACATTACAGAGACACCGGTGACATCATCAGAAACATTGGTGACACCACAAGGGAGAGTGGTGACATCACAGAGACTGCAATGACCTCATTGGGCCCAGTGACATCACGGGGGACTGTTGACAACAAAGGGACAGCAGTGATGTCACAGGGACATCGGTGAACTCACTGGGACATGGTGCCATGGCTCGGCACAGTGGTGACATCACAGAGACAGCAGTGACATTAACAGGGACATCTGTGACATCACAGCTGACATCGGTGACTTCACAAGGTCAGGGGTGACATCACAGAGACACCAGTGACATCATCAGGGACATTGGTGACATCACAGGGGACAGTGGTGACATCACAGAGACAGCAGGGAAATCATTGGGGACCAGTGACATCAGAGTGACAACAGAGGGACAGCAGTGATGTCACAGGAACATCAGTGACATCAATGCGGCCTAGTGACATCACAGGGACATCGGTCACATCACAGGGAAATGGTGGCACTTTTGGGGACAGTGGTGAAATCACAGCAACAGCAGTGACATTACTGGGGACCAGTGACATCAGAGGAGAATGTTGACAGCAAAGGGAGAGCGATGATGTCACAGGGACATTGGTAAATTCACAAGGAGAGGGTTGACATCATAGAGAAACCAGTGACATCATCAGGGACACTGGTGACATCACAGGGACAGGGATGTCACCCCAGGGGACATCACAGCAGTGCCATCAAAGGGACAGAGGTGACATCACTGGAGACCAGCGACGACACAGGGATTTGGTGACATCACAGGGACATCGCTGACATCACAAGTACATGGTGCCACTGCTGGGGACAGCTGTGACATTGCAGGGACAGCAGTGACATCACTGAGGACCAGTGACATGGCTGGGGAGAGTGGTGACATCATTGTGGACACTGGGAGCACACCTGGGGACAGCAGTTACATCACAGGAGACAGTGGTGACAACCGAGGGGAAAGCAGTGACATCACTGGAGATCAGTGACATCACTGGGGACAGTGGTGACATCACAGGGACAGCAGTGATATCATTGGGGATGTCGGTGACATCAAAGGGACAGTGGTGACATCATTGGGGAAACTGTGGACATCCCTGGGGACACCAGTGACGTCACAGGGACATCGGTGACACCATTGAGGACAGTGGTGACATCACAGGGACAGCAGTGATATCATTGGGGATGTTGGTGAGATTAGAGGGACATCGGTGACATCACTGGGGACCAATGACATCACTGGGAAAAGCGGTGACATCACAGGGGACAGTGGTGACATCTTTGGGGACAGCAGTGACATCACAACTGTCTGGTGAGATCACAGGGACTGCAATGACATCAATTGGACAGCTGTGACATCACTGGGAACACCAGTGACATCCAGGGACAGTGGTGACATCACTGGGATGTCAGGGATGTTTGGGGGCCTTTGGGAGGGCACCTGCCTGGGGGGTTTTCATGCGAGCAGGGACGACTCAGCACACCAATGTGATGATCAGAGAGCGCCGTTGATTGGAATCAAGCAGCAGTCTTTGATCCAGTTTTCTAACAATACTCTTCTATCAGCTCTGTTTCTTTAACATTCTTTATGTCCTTTCCCC
>NW_020960113.1:8100-9095 GCF_003031625.1 Empidonax traillii
TTGGGGGCAGTGGGGAGGGGTGTGGAGACAGTGGAATGTGGGGTTTCAAGGGGGGAACTGGGGCTTTGGGAAGGCCCTGGGGACACTGGAGACACCGGGGGGTCTTGGGGTGCCAAATGGGAAATTGAGGACAGCAGAAGGGTCTTGGGGACACCAGGGGGGTCTCAGGACTCACCTGGTTGTGGTGCTTCCCCTCCTGTCACCCCCAAGCCCCAATAAGGCCCCCCCCGAATGTCCCCTAACCCCCCTTTTTCCTTTAATCACCTCCCACCCCGATCCCTTTTACCCCCCAATGGTCCCAAGACCCCTTTTAATTTCCCCTAAATGTACCCAGAGGCCCCCAAAACGCCCCAAATCCCAATCAAACCCCCCAAAGAGGGATCACGTGGCGCTCTGGGAAAGGAATACAGTGGGCTGTACTGGGGGCACTGGGCTGTACTGGGAGAGCCCTCATCCCCAAAGCTCCTCCCCTGGTCATCCGTGCCACGCTCTGGGAACCACGGCGGGGTTGGATCAAGGGGTGCACTTGATGATCTGGGAGGTCTTTTCCAAGCCGGCTGATTCTGGGGTTCTCTGGGTGCCATGGCCAGGGCAGCACATGCTGGAGGCTCTGTCCACAGGGGATAGATGTGTCTGTGCAGACAGACAGACAAGGGCAGTCTGCAAAGATGTGGGGTTAGAAAAGCAGGAGAAGTTGTGGGGTGGTTGTGGAAGGAGAAAGAAGCCCCCAGGCCAGTGCAAGCAGGCCCCCCTGGGCTTGCCCATCATCTGCCCTCCCTGCAGGTTGCTGTCCTGAAGAGCAGGCCCTGAGGTGTCCCTGAGAAATGGCCCCGAGGTGAGCCCAGAGCTGGCCCTGAGGTGTCCCTGAGAAGAAGTGGAAGGCAGAGGTGGTGCTGAGGCAGGAGAGCCCCGTGCTGGGGAAGAGGCTGAGCTGGGAGTGCCCAGCAGGGAGAAGGTGCTGTGTCCATGGCCTGTGTGCCAGGTGAGCTGGGGCT
>NW_020960114.1:0-2321 GCF_003031625.1 Empidonax traillii
CTGTCCAAAATCACTCATCCTTCCTCCTAATGGGAGCTGTCACCGGCCCTGCTCGCCGAGGAAATGATGCTCACACAGTAAATATTTGGTCTGGAACTGATTTATGGGTGGAAAAACAAACAAACCAAAACAAAACAAAAAAAGAGATTAGTGGTTAATCAGGAAGAGCTTTGTTGAGCTGTGGGGGGGAAGATGGGGCGTGCCCAGGGCCAGGGGAGCTGCTCTGGGGGTTGGTTGGGTTGGGTGGAGGTGTTGGGGTTGTATCTCTGGGCTGGCATTGAGTGGTGGTGGTGGTGGAAGGGGTGATCTGGCCTTGGGAGTACCAGGCAGGTACTCTCAGGGAGACCTGAGAGCCCCTGGCAGGGCCTAAAGGGGCTCCAGGAGAGCTGGAGAGGGACTGGGGACAAGGGATGGAGGGACAGGACACAGGGAATGGCTTCCCACTGGTTTAGATGTGATATTGGGAAGGACTTGTTGGCTGTGAGGGTGGGCAGGCCCTGGCACAGGTTGCCCAGAGAAGCTGTGGCTGCCCCTGGATCCCTGGAAGTGTCCAAGGCCAGGTTGGATAAACTTGAAGCAACCTGGGACAGTGGAAGGTGTCCCTGCCCAGGGCAGGGGGTGGAATTAAGATCATCTATAAAGTCCCTTCCCATCCAAACCATCCCATGACTCCATGAACATCAGCTGGGGGGCTGCTGATGCATCAGACCCCAGGGTGTTCCAAGCCAGGAGGGCTGTTCAGTGGGAGCACCTGGAGGGAATCATCTGCCCCATCCCGAGCCCAGCACACCCACAGAATTGGTTGCAGCCACCCCAAACACAGCAGGAGCTTTTCCTGTGTGAGGAAATAATTAACTTATTAGAGGACAGTTTAATTTTCTTCTGCTTAAGTGGCTATTTCCCACTGCCTGGCAGGGCCAGATGCCCCTGGGCACTGCTGGGGGCCCAGAGCCAGAGCTGTGGGAAGGATGGCTCAGCCAGGGATGGGAATGAGTGTCTGGGCTCTGGGGCATCTCTGCTCCAAGGTGCTGGAGAGATGGACCTGTGGATCCATCGGCAGGAGAGCAGCTCTTGGACATAAAGAAGGCAGGAATGTGGGCAGGGACACCTTCCAGTAGCCCAGCTTGCTCCAGCCTGGCCTTGGACACTTCCAGGGATCCTGGAGCAGCCACAGCTTCTCTGGGCAACCTGGGCCAGGGCCTGCCCACCCTCACAGCCAACAATACCTTCCCAGTATCCCGTCTAAACCAGTGGGAAGCCATTCCCTGTGTCCTGTCCCTCCATCCCTTGTCCCCAGTCCCTCTCCAGCTCTCCTGGAGCCCCTTTAGGCCCTGCAAGGGGCTCTCAGGTCTCCCTGGAGCCTTCTCTTCTCCAGGTGAACCCCCCTAGCTGTCCCAGCCTGGCTCCAGAGCAGAGGGGCTCCAGCCCTGGCAGCATCTCCGTGGCCTCCTCTGGACTCTCTCCAGCAGCTCCACATCCTCCCTGTGCTGTTCCCAGGGCTGGAAGTGGTGCTCCAGCTGGGAATGGATGGAGTATTTTATGGAGCATGTATGGATCAATGGAGTAATGTAGGAGTTCTCAATGACCATGAGCTGTTGCCCACTCTGTGCTCCAAGGATCTCAGCCCCAAATCCTGCAGGTCTCCAGAAGGGCTGAGCTGCCTTTCCCAGGGGCTCTTTTGGGATCTCCTCCCTGCCCCATTGGGATGGGAGCAGCTGAGCCAGGGGGGAGCTCTGCAGTGCCAGGAACCCACATCCCAACCCCTCTGGGCCCATCTGAGCCGGGCAGGGGTGGCTGGTCCTTGTCACAGCACAAGGCAGGTGGAAAACTGGGCTGATGAGCGAGAGGTGGGTGTGTTACCCCCCCCTGCTCCACAGTATTTCATTTCTGAGGGACATCTCCAGTGCTCAGCTCTTGTCCACACCACAGTCCTGCTTCCTGGGATTCCCATGCCCCACTGCAGCCCATTCCTTCCTTGGACTCAGTTCTCCTGCTTGGGCCCCTAAAATGGATGGCATTAAATGTAGGTGGCATTAAATGTAGGTGGCATTAAACGTGGGGGGTTTTAGGGGACATGATAAGGTCAGTGAGGCTGGAGCTGAGGGCTTTTGGACCAGCTGACCCTTTTCAGCCAGGTTTTGCAAAGATGAAAAGCTCTGGAGTGTTCCTTAACGAGAATTCCCTTTGCTTTGGTGGGGGAGAAGGTTTGGAAGTTTTTATATGGAAATGGTTTTTATCATCCCATGAGAGACGTGGCTCAGGAACTCCCCCATCCTACAGGTGCCACTGCTCCCTCGGTCCATCCTCCTCACCCACCCCCC
>NW_020960114.1:3861-9095 GCF_003031625.1 Empidonax traillii
AGTTTGCAGGTTGTGGGTGCCAGTGGGATGGGGCAGCTCCTTCCCCTTCCCTTTCCTTCCTTCCCCCCTTTTCCTTTTTTTCCTTTTCCTTTCCTCCCTCTCCTTCCCCCATTTCCTTCCCCCCTCTCCCTTTCTCCCCCACTTTCCTTCCTCCCTCCCTCCTTTCCTTCCCTCCTTCCTGCTTTCCTTTCTCCTTTCCTTTCCACCTTTCCCTTCTTCCTTCTCTCCTTTCTTCTCCCCTTTCCTTTCTTCCCTCCCTCTTCCCTTCCCCTCAGCTGCTCTTTGGGATCACTGAGGAACCACCAAGCCATTCCCACCATCCTCTTCCTCCCTGGGGATGGTGGGACCCATCAGGAGCTCTGCAGGCAGATGTTATTCCCAGAGATCTCCAGCTGCCTGCCTCAGATGTTATTCCCAGAGATCTCCAGCTGCCTGCCTCAGATGTTATTCCCAGAGATCTCCAACTGCCTGCCTGTCCCTGGCACAGCCAGCGGGTTCTCCCGGAGCGAGAATTTCCACATTCCTGGTTTTCCCTGTGGCAGTGGCTGAGTTCAACCTGCAGCCTGGACCAACAGAGCAGAAACCCAGACCCAAAGCTCTTCCCAGCCATGTCTGGGTGGATTATATTCCCTCAGAGCCCGGGCTGGGAGAACCTGCTGGAATGTGGCATCGCAGGAGCGGGATGTGACGGGAAGTGAAGGGCAGAAGACGCTGCTGGAGATGTTTCTCCTCTAATTTCCCTCAGCCCTCCAACCTCCCTGGCTGCTGGGGATGTTTGTTTTCCGGGCTGGATGTGAGACAGGCTTGGTGGGTCCCTGGTGAGAGGTTTCAGCATCAGCAAAGCCGTCTGGTCCCTGCAGGACCAGCGTCCATGTGGGAGTTCTGCCAGGCAGGGCAGGGGCACCTTGGTTTGTGGGAAGGAATTATGGAATGATTTGGGCTGGAAGGGATCTTAAAGCTGATCTTATTCCACCCCCACACTTTCCACTAGCCAGGGGTTTTGTGGAATGGTGGAATGGTTTGGGTTGGGAGGGACCTCAGAGTTCATCTGATCCACGCCCTGCCATGGGCAGGGACACCTCCCACTGTCCCAGGATGCTCCAACCTGGCCTTGGATGCTTCCAGGGATCCAGGGACAGCCACAGCTTCTCTGGACAACCTGTGCCAGGGCCTCACCTCCCTCTCAGTGGAGACACCAAGGTGGCATCTCTGCAGCTTTCCCCGTGCCCCACATTGCTGTTCTGGGACTGGGGTGACTCCCCCACTCCGGTACCCTCGGGTGTCTTCAGCCCCCTGCTCAGCTCCCACTGCTGTTCTCTGCAGATCCAGGGCTTGTAAGTCCTCTGAGAAGCGCTGATGGTGGTTTGGGGGTCACCCCTCACCCCATCTCCTGGGGTACCACCATTTCTCCTTGCCTGAAGCGCAGTGGGATCCCCCGGGGCTGCTGGACGAGCTCCGTGGGGTTGCTGTGGTTGCTGTGGATGGAATTGCTTCCCTAAGCACGGAAACACAGCAAGCTCGTTGCTGTCAGGTTGAGACGTGCGAGAGGAGCCCTGGCTGAGACCCCTCTCTCCATGATCTCTCTTCAGCAGCCCTGCTCCCTGTGGCAGGAGCGTGCTCCCATCTGAGTCATCCCCGCTCCTCATTCACGTCCCGGCGCTCCTCGTGTATTTTTGCCAGCCCTCTGCCCCGGTGGGATGGGTTTGCTCAGATGTGGAGCCGGAGCAGGAGGGCTGGAGGGAGCTGCAGAAGGAGCCTCTTTCTCCTGCAACACAGATCTTGCTGATGGAATCGTAGGATTATGGAATATCCTGAGTTGTGAGGGACCCGCAGGGATCATCAGCCCAGCTCCTGGCCTCGCTCAGGACACCTCAACAATCCCTGAGGGCATTTTCCAAATACTCCTTGAGCTCTGGCTGTGGTCTCCAGTGATGCCCAGCTCCCAGCTGGGGGCATCAGCCCAGCCCTGTCCATCAGCCCCATTCCATCCCCTTGGTACTGTCCCTGCTGGGTCACTCCTGCTCAATCCTGGTCCTGGCTCTTCCTCGTGGCTTTGTGGCTGAAGATTTGCAGGTTATGGTGCTGAACTGACCCCCTGCCCTGGGTAGCAGCCTGGCTGTGCCCACCCGGGGGCCTGGGAGGGCAACCAGGGATGGCCAAACCAGCAGCGAGTGCTGGGATGCCCCCAGAGCTCTTGGAGCCCCCTCAGCCCCTGACCATCTGTGAAAGAGCCCCTGAAGGATCCCCCCGGGTGGGTGTGGCTGGTGGGGAGGGAGACAGGATAGTGTCCAGTGGATCCAGGTGGGAGCCCAGGAGCCCTAAACCAGCCTCTGTGCTGGGAAGGACCAGGCAGGACCCAAGGGCGCTGAAGGTGCCGTGGGGCACAGGAACAAGCAGTTGGTGCCATTCAGGCCACAGCCCCACTCCACAGGCATCCCCTCCCCAGCGTGGGGAGAGAATTCCCCTTGACACCATCCTGGGTCAAACCACCTTCATTCCCAACGTTTCCTGGTGGCCATCAGTGGTTTCCTCCTCCCTGAACCTCCTCCCCTGCTGCCAGACCAAGCCATGAGCGTCCCAGGGCTGTGCTGGCAGCCCAGCTGGGAGCTCCCACATCTGGCCACATCTGGCTGCCTCACCACGGGGCTTTTCCAGCCAGCAGAGATGCTCCAGAGGTTTTCCCACCCCGGGAACGCTGTGTGTGGAGTCACAGAATCCAGCTTAGTCTGGCTAAGCCTAATTGAGCCTGCAAGGCTGAGAACTGGGGGTGGTGGTGGGGGGGAAGTCCCAGTGTGAGTCTCCCAGGCAGTGGAGCAGCTGAACGTGACATTCCAGCTGCATAAACAGGATTGTCACGCTGCAAAGAGGAGCTGCTGGGATTAGGGAGAGAGTCTTTTCTTACCAGAGGGATGCTCTGAGAACAGCTCTGCCCTCTTTGCCTGCCGTGGATGATCCCCTCGGCTACGGCTGAGGTTTTGTTCCATCCCACCGGATCATCCTTCCACCCACAGCCCCTGGGGTTGGACCTGGCCGTGATCCACAGCGTCCCAGAAGGGTTTGGGTTGGGAGGGACCTTGAGGACCATCTCATTCCACCTCCTGCATGGACAGGAGCACCTTCCACCGGACCAAATGCTCTGCAGGGTGTTTGCCACGTGCACTGATGGAGGGAACAGGTGATGCCCTTCGTGGCTTGAATCCCACGTGGATTTTATATCCTGGGGAGGGAAAGCTGCTGGAGCTGCTGCTCTGAGTGCTGCTGCAGCTGAGCTATTCAGGGATCTCTCTCATCCTATTTTGGCCCTAAAACCAGTGTGAGCAAGGACCAGGGTGTCTCAGGAAGGGGCTTGGAACCCTTTGCTGCAGAGCATCTCCCCGCTGTGCTCGGCTCCCCAGCTGGGACTGGATGAGCTTTAAGGTCCCTTCAAACTCAAACTTTTACATGGTTCTGATACTATGATTTGGCTCCAGACTGTGGTTTCTGCCCCGGGCTGTGGTGCTGGAGATACTCCTGATACTGGATCTCTTCTGCTGTTGAACTCTCCTGGGAGGAGACACCCCGGTGTCTCCCCCTCATCTCTCCGTGGGACTCATCTACTCTGGGGCTGGCTCTGGGAGCATTTTGGCGGCAGCCTGGGGTAGACACAGGTCTGTAGGACGTCTCCAGACAAGTGCAAAGTCTCCTGGTCGTTCCTTGGCTTTGCAGTGATTCAGCCCGGGATGCTTTCCAAGTTCACTTCCATCGATTCCATCCGTCCCGTTCATAACATGAACGTCTCCCGGTGCCCTTTGCTGGAGTAGGAGGAGGAGGGTTTGTTTGTCAGGCTGTCTCCATGATGGATAACGTCTTCACACCACTTCCCTGGGCATCCAGAAGGATGCCAGGAGATGGAGAAGGGGGAAATTGTGACCAAACACGGTCCCCGTCGCTGTGGGGCCACCCCCGGACGATGCTCCTGCTGTCCTTGGTGAGGGGGTTTACTGGCTGAGGCCATCACTGCCCCCGGGGAGGGTGGAAACCCAAAATAATGAGGCAGGGAAGCTCCAGCTGCTGCTCTCCACGCGGGAGATGCCCAGGCATCCCAGCTCGCAGCTGGGGAGTGACGGGAAACATCCGCAGCAGAGGCACGGGGGGCGACCCGGCCGCGGCAGCAGCGCCGTCCCCGTCACCTCGGAGGCGCGCGGGTGCCACTCAGGGACCGGCGGTGGCTGTCACAGCTGCCTGTCACCGCTGGGGAGGCGGCTGGCAGGGCCCTTCTGCCGTGTCGCCTGTCAGAGACGCGCCGGAGGTGGCTGTCACCCTCTGCCCGCTTGGTTTCCCCCTTTCCCCGCTCTCCTCGCGGCGCATCCGATCCCATCGAGCTCAGGCTGTTGACTCAAGGATAAGCTGTGCGGCGCGGAGCGGGAGCTGTGACCTTTGCCGCTGCACCGCGGAGATTTCTGGGGTGTTTCTGGGGTGCAGGGTGGCACCCCCGCCCCCTGGCACCGGGGTCTGCGCCGCCCTGATGTGCTGGGGGCGGGCGTCGGGCAGTGCCACGACCTCGGGGAGCGGGGTTTGGCTTTTGGGGGCTCACCCCGGGTTGCTGCTTCCCTGGGAAATTCCACCTGCGCGCGTTAACTCTCATCCCGGAGGAGAAGAGCGGGGCGGGGGGGTGGGGTGTTGTTGGAAATTATGCGACGGGAAGAGCGAGGAGAGCTTGGAATTTCAAGCCGTGCAGGAAGGTTGCTGGTGATAAAGGTTTGAGTAATGACTGACACGCGGGCAGGGGAGGTCGGGAGACATCAATAGTCGGGAGCAGCTCGGCGTGGCTGGTGCGGGGAGGAGGAGGAGAGAGAGAGGGAGGGGGGAGAGGGAGAGAGGCAGCCGCTGTCACGCTCCGAAGCTTGCGAGGATCAACTGATCCCGCTGCCCCGGCTCCGGCGTTTCTCCATCCCGGGGTCCTCCCGACAAAGCCTGACCCCCCCTCCTGCGGCAGCGAGACGTGCTCGCAGGGGGATTTGTTGCAATTACCTCTAATTGTGCCAGTCTGG
Organism: Empidonax traillii; assembly: GCF_003031625.1. Lineage (NCBI taxonomy): Eukaryota > Metazoa > Chordata > Aves > Passeriformes > Tyrannidae > Empidonax > Empidonax traillii. Next base: position 8,892 of record NW_020960114.1, read on the forward strand.
GGGGTTTTCTGTGGGAATATTCCTCACTTCCCTCTGGTTATCACCCTGATTTAAAACACCGGGAGGGAGAAGCAGCTTTTTCCTCCGGGTGGGAATCTCGCTGCACAGGTTAAAGGGGAAAGAATGGCCAATTAACTCCGCAGCTCCCCAAACTCTCGGGGCTGTTCCCCACGGCCGCGGGGTGCCTTCCCCTGCCCTCCTGCC
>NW_020960115.1:0-2022 GCF_003031625.1 Empidonax traillii
AGCTCTGCAGGGGGGTCTCAGAGGTGCAGAGGGGTTGGATATACCTCCACTCTGCAGGGCAGTGCATTCCCCCAGGAGGCTGCAGATGTGCTTTTAAACTCCCCAAGCTGCACAAGGAAGGTAAACAAGGATTCCCCTTTTCCAGACAAATGCCCTCTGTGGTGCCTCACTGCACAGACCAGGCCTGGCCCACCTTCCCTGCTGAGCTTTAACCCAGGACTGAGCCCAGAGCTGCTGCTGTGCTGGGAATTCCCAGTGTGTTCCTGACCAATAAGCTCCTCACTACGGCCTAACAAATTTCGGGAAATGGCTCTCCCAGTCCCAGAGCCACTGCAAACCTGCAATCCCTGCTGGAGCATTGGCTTCCAACAGGCAGGAACAAATCCCAGTGCCTGTGGAGCCCTGACCATCGCTGCCCACCCCATCGCTGGTGGGGAAGGCAAGAGGCAGGCTGAGGTGTCCAGCGCCCTTCAGTCCTGCCCCTCATTTCCCCCTGGCTTTAAGCTGTGTTGGGTCCTTGCCCTTCTGGGGACCCAGGGCCTTGTTTCCAGGAGAAGGGCACTTCTTTCAAGGCAACTCGCTGGGATTTCTGTGGAAGATGAGCTGTACATTGGAGCCTGTTGGCATTTTCCCTTCTGTGATTGTATCTACACAGGCCAGGGCAGCAACACAGACCCTCCCACCAGAACCTGCTCATCACTTCCAGTGAGCACTGCAAAACTCTTCAAGGACTGTTGGTAATTGCAATTCTGTAAGGCAAAGTGACCTGTTATTCCATAAACAGTACATTTCTATGGAATAAAATGCAGAATAAAGTTCAGCAAACAACAAAATCGAAAGGAAAAAAGGCTGAGACAAATCCCTTCAAAATCCCTTATTGTAAATGTCTGTAACTCCTGGGAAATCAGCCCTTCCAAACTCATGGAAAAGGCAGAGAAAGCCCCAAGGAAGTGTGGTTTGGGTTAAGCTTCCTGTTGTACAAGCTGTGCAAAGGGAAAGGTTTCACTGGTGCTGCCTCATGTGGGGTCAGGGATGGGGGAGGCACAGAGTGCTGAAATCTGCTCTGCCTAAAAACCCCTCCCTGAACCCCAACCTGAGCATCACACAGAACATGCTCCTGTTACTTCTGTGAATATCAATAAAGGCACACAGGTGCAGGTTGTGCTTCACAGAGTGCTGTGAATGCAGGGAGAAGGGACCAGATGTGCAGCCCACAGCTGGATAACCAGGTTACCCAAGGGGTGAGCAACTGGCTCACGGGTGGGGCACAGAGGGTGCCACCAGGCTGGCACCAGCACTAGTGGGGTCTGCAGGCTCCATCCTCGGCCCAGCGCTCCTCAACATCTCCATTAACAACCTGCACACGGGACCACAGGGGTCTGTGGATGGCACTGAACTGGGAGGAGCTGGGGACTCCCTGCAGAGACACCTGCACAGATCAGAGGCTGGGAAGCACCAACCATAGGAATTTCAACAAGGGAACGTGCTGGGTTCTGCCCCTGGCATGGGGCAATGCTGGCTGTGTGTGTGGACTGGGGAGTGAGGGGGGAGAGCAGCTGTGGAAGGGCCCTGGGAGTACCGGTGGGTGCCCACTGGCCCTGGGTCAGTAGTGCCCTGGCAGCCAGGAGGGACATCCCTTCCCTGGGGGCACCAGGGAGGGGATTGTCCCACTCTGCTCTGCCTTGGGGCAGCCTCACCCTGTCCCACTCTGCTCTGCCTTGGGGCAGCCTCACCCCAATATTGGGGCAGTTTGAGGGGACACAATAGAAGGAAGTTTCAAAGCTCTTAGAGAGAGTCCAAACAAGGGACATGGGGAAAGGCCTGGAGGGGCCATGAGGAGCAGCTGAGGGCACTGTGCTGGTGCAGCTGGAGCAGAGGAGGGCAGAGCTCAGCGGGGGCTGCAGCTCCTCCCGAGGGGCAGCTCCCACCTCTGCTGGCTGGGACAGGGACAGGGGCCAGGGAAGGGCTGGAGCTGTGCCAGGGCAGGCTCAGGTTGGAGCTCAGCACAAGGTTCTTCCCCCA
>NW_020960115.1:7885-9094 GCF_003031625.1 Empidonax traillii
TATTAAACCTTATTTAATAATATACAAAGAACAGGGAGGTTTTCACACTAGCTCTTGAAGGGAGGAAAACTATGGATCAAATCTGCTTTTTTTAACAGTATTGTTGCACAACTGGACTAAACGTTGCCCAATACATTTTGGGTTCATTAAGGAGAAAGTTCAGCGTGGGACGAACTAGGGAGTTGCTCCTGTGCGGTATCTAAAGGGATATAGAGACAAAATCCGAGACGAATCCCTCCCAGAGCATCACCCTCTGAGGCGGCTCCGCTGATGGGGAAATTAAACCCAGCAGCCCACGAGGGGCACCGGCCCCGCTCCTCTCGCCTCAGCTCCGCTGGGAGCAGTTCCCGGGGCACAGGGAGCCGGCGGGGTTCCCGTGGAGCCGGCGGTGTCTCTGTGGAGCCGGCGGGGTTTCTGTGGAGCCAGAGGGGTTCTGTAGAGCCGGCGGTGTTTCTGTGGAGCCGACGGTGTTTCTGTGGAGCCGGCGGTGTTTCTGTGGAGCCGGCGGTGTTTCTGTGGAGCCGGCGGTGTTGCCCTGGAGCCGGCGGGGTTTCTGTTGGAGCCGACGGCGTTTCTGTGGAGCCGACGGCGTTTCTGTGGAGCCGGCGGTGTTTCTGTGGAGCCAGAGGGGTTCTGTGGAGCCGACGGTGTTTCTGTGGAGCCGGCGGTATTGCCCTGGAGCCGGCGGCGTTCCCGTGGAGTGGAAAGGCGGTGTGTCCCGCTGGCGGCACGGCCCGCCCCCCCTCGCTCCTCCCCGGCCGCGGCGCTCGCTGGGTGCTGTAGTTCCCGGCGGGCGGGCCATGGCTCCCCGTTCCTGAGTGCCCTTGGAGCGCAGTAAGTGATGCCGCCGCGCCGGGGCCGCGGCTCCCTCGGGGGCCGCCCTGCGCCCTCCCCGGGCCGCGCTGGGGGCGAGCGGGGCCGGCGGGGCCGGGGGAGCCCGCGCCGGGACATGGGGGGCGGGACGGCGCTCACGGCGTGGCCATCACGGCATGGCCCTCACGGTGTCCCCGCGTGGCATCCCCTCACGGCTTGGCCCTCCCGGCGTGGCCATCGCCGCATCCCCTGCTGGCATGGCCCTCACGGCATGGCCCTTACAGCATCCCCCTCACGGCATGGCCCTCAGGGCATGGCCCTCACGGCATCCCCTCACGGCATGGCCCTCACGGCATGGCCCTCACGGCATGGCCATTACAGCATCCCCCTCACGGC
>NW_020960116.1:0-1128 GCF_003031625.1 Empidonax traillii
TATGTAGGAAAAAAAACACTGCCAGAAACACAGGGGCAGAGGGGGGGAAAAAAGGGTGACCTCCTTCCCAAAGAGTTCCTCTCTGATGAAGTCTGAGCAGGTCTGGGCTGGGGGCAGAAAACAGGGCACAGGTAAACTGGGGCCAAGCGGCCAGGCTGAGAATGAAGCAACCTTGGAGCTTTTCTAACCCACACCTTGTTGCAGTTCAGGCAACAATGAAGTGTCCTGTTTCCCAGGAGAGGGAAAAGAAAAGGAAATAAAAAAAAACCTCCTCATCCCTCCCCACAGACTTCGAGGCCCATCAGTCTGGAATGTGAGTCCCTGACCAGTTCTTTTGTGTTGCTCAATCACCCAAGGCAAGGCCAACCTGCCCATTCAACATCCCTCCCACAAAGTGGGGAAGGAGGGGAAGGAAAACATTCAATGCTCAGTTCCTTTTTTCCTTAGAACAGCAAATGTGTCCCACTGTGGGACGGTCATTTCAACCCAGCACTCCTACAAGAGAACGACTGCCCTTCCACCCAGGAAAGAAAGCCCTGAGTCTGCGTCTCTCCAGTGCAGTTGCTGCACCACTCTCAGCACTAACCCTAACCCTAACCCTAACCCTTACCCTAATCCTAACCCTAACCCTAACCCTAACCCTAACCCTGACTCACCATCTACCCAGTGCAGTTGGGGCACCTCTCTCGGCACTGGATAAAGAGGAAGAGCTTTCTGTGTGAGCACCTTTGGTCAGGGAGTTTTCTTCATCCTTATGGAATTTTGGCTGTCAGACGGCAGTTTCAGCCCAGCACTCCTACAAGCGAAGGACTGGCATTGCACCCGGGAAAGAAAGCCCTGAGCCTCTGCCTCTCAAGCGTGGTTCCTGTGCCACTCTGGGCACTGCACGAAGAGCAAGAGCTTTCTGTGTGTGCACCTTTGGACCATCCGTACCAAACCGTAGACTTAAACTTAAAAAAAAATCTAAACCTGAACTTAATGCTAAACCCTAAACCCTAACTGTAACCCTATCCCTTACTCTAACCAAAACGTTACTGAAAACCTAACCCTAACCTAACCCTTACCCCTAATCGTAATCCTAACCCCTAAACCCTAACCCTAAAACCTAAACCTAACCCGAACCCTAAT
>NW_020960116.1:7943-9093 GCF_003031625.1 Empidonax traillii
GATGGTCCCATGGGGGTCTTTGGGCACAAGGGGGTTGGGAATGGGGGGGTGGCTCCCCTGAGCTCCCAACTGACTGTGGGGTGCTGGGGCTGCTGGATCCAATCTCAGCCTTGGCTTATGCCAACACTTTCAGTTCAGAGGAATTACAGAGGTGGGACTGAAACACTTTTGTCCCCCAGGTTTTAAGGAGGCCAAATCACTTCTATTGATAGAAATGAATTATTAAGGGTTACAAATGATCAGATAAAAGATCTTCATCAGAATTATTTACTGAACAATAGAAACACTAAAACTACCAGTAGTACAGCATAAGATTGGACAGTGCTCTACACTAAAGCAATTGTTGAAGCAATTCTACTAAGCTGGCACCAAAGCAAGAATTATGAATGAGAGAGGGATGGAACTCCCCCAGACCAACGCTCGGGGGGAGATCTCTGCTCTCAACCTCCAGCACTGACCTTGGGGGGTCCCAGCCAAGGCAGGAATCTCCACACACCCCCCAAGAAGGGTTCTGTTGGCACAACCTGCCCCTGGCAAAGGCGACTGGCCCTTTCTGGTAGAAAGGGATGGACTGACAGTCACTGGACTCCAGGGGTTGCCTCACCATAAGGGGGGTCATTCGGGGTGGGAGCAGCGGCCAAAGCTCTTCCTGCAGTCGGGGCACTTGTACAGTTTTTCTTACTGGTGGGTCTGTTGGTGTTTGGTCAAAGTAGAGCTCTGGGTGAAGCTCTTCCCACACTCCCTACACTTGTAGGGCCTCTCCCCGGTGTGGATGCGCCGGTGGGTGACGAGGTTGGAGTTCTGGTTAAAGCTCTTCCCGCAGTCGGTGCAGCGGAAGGGCCTCTCCTCTGTGTGTATCCGCTCATGCTGGAGGAGATGTGTGCTGGTCTGAAACCTCTTCTCACACTGCAAGCACTTGTAGGGCCGTTCCCCTGTGTGGATGAGCTGGTTTCGGATCAGGCTGGAGTTGTCCCCAAAGCTCTTCCCACATTCCCCACACATGTAGGGTCGTTCCCCAGTGTGGATGTGCTTGTGGTTGATCAGGGTGGAATTGTCCCTGAAGCTCTTCCCACATGCCCCACATGTGTAAGGTCGTTCTCCAGTATGGATGTGCTGGTGCCTGAGAAGGTTGGAGTTGCTCCTGAAGCTC
>NW_020960117.1:0-1290 GCF_003031625.1 Empidonax traillii
CACCTCCACCTGCATCCATCCTCATCCCATCCACCCAATCCCCATCCCACCCACCTCCATCCTCATCTCACCCACCTCCATCCTCCTCCACACCCATCCCATCCACCCAGTCCCCATCCCACCCACCTCCATCCCCATCCCCATTAATTAATGGGATTGCCTGGTCACACTCACACATCAGGAGCTCCTCTGCCATCAATTAAATAATTACTGGGATTGCCTGGTCACACTCACATCAGGGGCTCCTCTGTCATCAATTAATTAATTAATTATTAACAGGATCGCCTCACACACCTCAGGGCCTCCTCTGTCATCAGCTAATTAATTATTTATTTATTAATGGGATTGCCTGGTCATGAACACACACATCAGGGGCTCCTCTGCCATCAGGCAATTAATTAATGAATCACAGCCAAAACCAGAACATTTATATTAAACGAGCAATTTACGCGATTTACGAACGATCAGATGGAAGAAAAAAAAAAACACCTTAATCAGAACCATTCGCTGCACGACAATAAACCCCGAACAGGGGTCACCAGGGAATGTGGGTCCCCAAAAGGCTGTTCCCAACGCAGGTCACCGGGAATGTGGGTCCCCAAGGCTGTTCCCAAGGTGGGTTCTCCAACAGGTGACGGAGCTGGAGCAGCGGCCGAAGCTCTTCCCGCAGTCGGGGCACTCGAGGGGCTTCTCTTACTGGTGGGTCCGTTGGTGATAGGTCAAGTCAGACCGGTCACTGAAGCTCTTCCCACACTCCTCACACTTGTAGGGCCTCTCCCCGGTGTGGATGCGCCGGTGGGTGATGAGGGTGGAGTTCTGGTTGAAGCCCTTCCCGCAGTCGGTGCAGCGGAAGGGCCTCTCATCTGTGTGTATTCGCTCATGCCTGAGGAGCTTGGAGCTGGTCTGAAACCTCTTCCCACATTGCAAGCACTTGTAGGGCCGTTCCCCAGTGTGGATGCGCTGGTGTTTGATCAGGTTGGAGCTGTCACTGAAGCTCTTCCCACATTCCCTACATGTGTAGGGCCGTTCCCCAGTGTGGATGCGCTGGTGTTTGATCAGGGTGGAGCTGTCACTGAAGCTCTTCCCACATTCCCCACACGTGTAGGGCCGTGCCCCAGTGTGGATGTGCTGGTGGGTGAGGAGGTGGGTGCTCTTCCTGAAGCTCTTCCCACATTCCAAGCACCTGAAGGGCTTCTCCCTGCTGGGAGGCTGCTCAGGGACCACCAGCTCGGAGCTCCGGCTCAAGCTCCGGCCGCCTTCCCGGCACAGGACGGCTCTTTCCTCCTCACA
>NW_020960117.1:7314-9093 GCF_003031625.1 Empidonax traillii
AGTTTGAAAGTGATCACGCCCCGGGGGGCAGTGAAAGTGTATAAGAGGTTGGGTTATGTAAATAAAGCGGAACATTTGTGTAAATCATCCTGATTTGTGTGCAGTTTGTTCTGGAAGCTCCTCCGCCGACATCCACGTTATATCACAGCTGTCCCTTTGTTGTCACCAGTCCCCTGTGACGTCACTTGTTCCCAGTGATGTCACCAATGTTTTTGTGATGTCACCACTGTCCCCTGTGTTGTAATGCCTGTCCTCTGTGATGTCACCGATAGCCCTGTGACATCACAGCTGTCCCTTTGTGGTCACCAGTCCCCTGTGACATCACTGGTCCCCAATGATGTCACTGCTGTCCCTGTGATGTCACCAGTGTAACCGATGACGTCACTGGTGTCTCTGTGATGTCACCCCTGTCCTTGTGAAGTCACCGATCTCCCCAGTGATGTCACTGATGTCCTTGAGAGATCACGGCTGCCCCTTTGTTCTCACCAGTCTTCTGTGATGTCACTGGTCCACAATGATGTCACTGCTGTCCCTCTAGTGTCACCACTCTCCCCTGTGATGTCACCAATGTCTCCCATGATATCACTGGTGTCTCTGTGTTGTTATCCAGGTCCCCTGTGATGTCGTTGATGTCCCTGTGACATCACGGCTTTCACTTTGTTGGCAACAGTCACCTATGATTTCACAGATTCCTCTGTGATGTCACCACTGTCCCCTCTGATGTCACCAATGTCCCTGTGACATCAGGACTGTCCCTTTGTTGTCAACAGTCCCCTGTGATGTCACTGGTCCCAATGAGGTCATTGCAGTCTCTGTGATGTCACCACTGTCCTTTGTGGTGTCACCAATGTTTCTGATGATGTCACCGGTGTCTCTGTAATGTCACCCTTGTCCTTGTAAAGTCACAAATGTCCCCATTGATGTCACCGATGTCACTGTGATATCACAACTGTCCCTTTGTTTTCACCAGTTCCCTCTGATGTCACCAGTCCCCAGTAATGTCATGGATGTCCCTGTGATGTCACCAATGTCCCTGTGCCATCACAGCTTTCCCATTATTGTTGCCAGTGCCTTGTGATGTCACCAATGTCCCTGATGATGTCACTGATGTCTCTGTGATGTCACCCCTGTCGTTGTGAAGTCACTGATGTCCCCTCTGATGTCACTGATTTCCCTGTGACTCACAGCTGCTCCTTTTTTGTCACCAGTGCCCTGTGATGTCACTGTTCCTCAATGGTGTATCCTCTGTTCCTGTGATGTCACCACTGTCCCCAGTGACTTCAGCAATGTCCCCGATGATGTCACTTGTGTCTCTATAATGTCAGCCCTGTGCTGGTGAAGTCACCGGTGTCCCTGTGACATCACGGCTGTCCCTTTTTTGTCAGCAGTCCCCTGTGATGTCACTGGTCCTCAGTGATGTCACTGCTGTCTCTGTGATGTCACTAATGTCCCCAGTGGTGGCACCATGTCCCCGTGAGGTCACTGATGTCCCTGTGATATCACAAGATGCCTTTGACTTCACTGATATCTCTGTGACATCATGAGTGTCCCTTTGTTTTCACCAGTCCCCTGTTGTCGTTGTTTTGCCCTCCAGCCAGCCCCTGGGGCTGAGGATGGTTTTGTCCGGGTGAATTTCCAGAGAAAAAAGCCAATCAAAATTTTAGTAACACCTTTGCTAATTACATATTTAAGAAAACAGAAGAGAAGGTTGGTGGCACAGTTGAAATTAGGAGCAGTTGAAATTGGTGGCAGTTGAAATTAGGGAGCCATGTAGGGAGA
>NW_020960118.1:0-1483 GCF_003031625.1 Empidonax traillii
TAAAGATAGAGGTTAGAAATAGGGTTAGGGTTTAGGTTTTAGGGGGTTGTTTTGGGTTAGGGCTAAGGGTTAGGATTAGGATTAGGGGGTTAATTTTTAGGGTTAGGCTTAGACTTAAGTTTAGGCTTAGGTTTTAGGGTTAGGGGTTAGGGGTCAGGGTTAGTCTTAGGGGTTGGGGTAACGTTTTGGTTACAGTACGGGACAGGGTTACGATTAGGGTTTAGGGCTTAGGGTTGGGTTTAGAGGGATTTCTTTTAAGTTTAGGTCTAAGGTTCAGTACAGATAAAGACACCTCCCACACAAAGGTGCCCACACACAAAGCTCTTGCTCTTCGTGCAGTGCCGAGAGTGGCGCAGCAACTGCACTGGAGAGACACAGACTCAGGGCTTTCTTTCCTGGGTGGAAGGGCAGTCATTCTCTTGTAGGAGTGCTGGGCTGAAATGACCATCCCACAGTGGGACACATTTGCTTGTTCTAACAAAAAACGAACTGAGCATTGAATGTTTTCCTTCCCCTTCTTCCCCACTTTGTGGGAGGGATGTTGAATGGGCAGGTTGGCCTTGCCTTGGGTGACTGAGCAACACAAAAGAACTGGTCAGGGACTCACATTCCAGACTGATGGCCCTCCAAGTCTGTGGGGAGGAATGAGGAGGGTTTTTTTGTTTGTTTGTTTTCTTATCTTTTCCCTCTCCTGGGAAACAGGACACTTCATTGTTGCCTGAACTGAGACAAGGTGTGGGGTAGAAAAGCTCCAAGGTTGCTTCATTCTCAGCCTGGCTGCTTGGCCCCAGTTTGCCTGTGCCCTGTTTTCTGCCCCCAGCCCAGACCTGCTCAGACTTCATCAGACAGGAACTATGTGGGAAGGAGGTCACCCTTTTTTCCCTCCTCTGCCCCTGTGTTTTTGGCAGTGGTTTTTTTCTTATACACATCAAAGAAAAAGTGAAGTCACACAAACAGCCACAGACAGTGTGAGTTTCCTTGGGAAGAACCCCTTCTCTCCTCTTTCCCCTTCTCAGTGTGGGGGGAAAATCTCCATTTTGGGTTTCTCCTGCACCCCCGGGGACCCCTCATGGCAACCGCCATATCCAACAGCGCCCCCTGCTGGACACCAGAGCACACTGCAGGCTCTGCTCCTCCAGTGATCCAACAGCGCCCCCTGCTGGTTGTGGTTCCGATTGCACCAAAAAAGCGCAAACTGATCTCTTTTTTGTTTGAAGGGGACTTTTGGGTATAGGATTATTGTTTGGTTGTTTTCTTTGTGTTCTTTCCTTGTTCTACCAATACACATATATCCTTTATTAAAGAGTTGTTATATTTTTCCTTTCTCCACATTTTCTCAATCAGAGCCTCTTAGTTTCGGATTTACAATTGCTTACATAAAGGAGTTCTGTTTTTTCTCACAACTCATCCTCCTTAGCAAAACACTTCTGTCTCATTGAACTGAGACAGGTAGCCAAAAATCAGTACGGATGAAGACACCTCG
>NW_020960118.1:8001-9093 GCF_003031625.1 Empidonax traillii
CCTGTCCCAGCAGTGCCCAGGGCCTGTCCCTGCCTGTGGTGCCAGCACTGACACACAGCAGGACAGTGACTGAGCTGCCAGAGCACTCAGGCCTTGGACAGGGACAGCAAAGGAGAGGGGGGAGTGCAGAGAGAGCAGCTCTGGAAAGACCCAGTTCTGGTGCTCCCTGGCAGGGCTGGGACTCTTTTCTCCTCCACATCTGCAAACATGGAAATGCCCTCCAGCTTCAGGGCAGGTCTTGGGGGAACGATCAGGAAAAAAGAATATCTGTCCTTTCTTACACTCAGAGATTGTGATTTGTGATGCACAAACTATCACAGGGAGGATGTTTGACAAATACCTTGTTGTATGAACTTTTATTTTGTTTCAATGAACACAGAACATGATTCCTGATTAGTACATTTTGGGGGTCAAAAAAAAGAGGAAGAGTCTGAACTATTTATGGGATGAAGCATAAAATTTCAGTGTTATTTACAGAGGAACAGCCCTCATTTACAGGGAAAGCCCTCATGTCACCACAACCTAAAGCTCTGGAGGGAAGACTGAGCCCAAATGTGTCACACTAAAGAGTTAAGCAGAAGAAAAGAGGAAGGTTATTTCTTTTGAAAAACATCCAGTGATCATTTTCTTTATGGCATCCTTGAGCTCCTGGTTCCTCAGGCTGTAGATGAGGGGGTTCAGGGCTGGAGGCACCACCGAGTACAGAACTGACAGGGCCAGATCCAGGGATGGGGAGGAGATGGAGGGGGGCTTCAGGTAGGCAAATGTGCCAGTGCTGAGGAACAGGAAGACCACGGCCAGGTGAGGGAGGCACGTGGAAAAGGCTTTGTGCTGTCCCTGCTCAGAGGGGATCCTCAGCACAGCCCTGAAGATCTGCACGTAGGAGATAAAATTGAAAATGAAACAACCAAAAAATAAACAGATACTAACCACAATGAGCACAATTTCTCTGAGGTAGCCTGAGTGTGAGCAGGAGAGCTTGAGGATGTGAGGGATTTCACAGAAGAACTGGCCCAGGGCATTGCCCTGGCACAGGGGCAGGGAAAATGTATTGGCTGTGTGCAGCAGAGCATTGAGAAACCCAGAGGCCCA
>NW_020960119.1:0-1287 GCF_003031625.1 Empidonax traillii
TGTGGGTTGGGGGGGGGTGGTTTTTTTTTTGGAAGGACCAATTGAAAAGGTTTCCTGTCTGGTACAAACACAGATAAAACCATGGGACACTTTTTACCCAGCAGGGATTGCTGAGGATGAAGCCAAAGTCTCTGTTTCCCTCCCCCAGGTGTTTCCTGGCTGTTTCCCCTCCCCAGTGTCAGAGGGTAGAATTGAATTAACACGTGTGACTGAACCCTCCCAAAGGATAAACTGAACCAGAAAAAGCCAAAGGAGAGATTCCAGCCCCAGGATTGATCTCCCACACGGAGGCAGTGACCTGCCCAGTGGGACAGGTCGGGGGCCTTGCTGGGCTGGGAAGGCAGAGTTGCTGTTTCTTGTCTCTGTGGTTGGTTTTGGCTAAAACTGGAGTTTTAGCTAAAAAAAAAAAAAAAAATATAAAAGCTTCTTTTATTCTTCAAGTAAACTAAAGGATGGAAATCCTGGAGGATCTCTGTAAATTCTCTTCCCCAGGAGCTGAACATGTGCCAGGGGTGGGGGGTCTAAAAATGGCAAAGCCTTAATTCGACGTGGAGCTGAGGGACGGATTCCAGTTCTGTAGAACTGCTCAAGCACAGCTCCCTCAGTGTGTTAAATTTGCAAATAAAGGTGTAAAAAACAGATATTTGGGAAAATTTATTCCCAGAAAAATTTCTCCTGCCCTGGCACAGGGCTGTGGGGGGGAAGTCCCCGTCCCTGGGGGGGTTTCACCGTGTGGATGAATCACTTGGGGACACAGTTTAGCAGCTGAGTAACTGCAGCCAGGATCAACAGCTTGCAGCTGGATCCAGTTTGCAGTCAGGATGGGCACAGGGTGGGAAGGTTTGGAGGCTGAGAGCAACAGTCCTTCCCCTTAAATCAGGGAGATCCTCAAATTGTCACGTGCCGGGCAGGTGCTTCGGCTGAGCTCTCGCCAGCACTTAAGGCACATGGGTTAATTAATCAGTGTTAATTACGCTGCAAGGGCTGCAGGAACAGCTGTGGGGCTCAGCCTGTGGTGATTCACTTCTTTAGGTATTTTTTTTTTTTTTTTTTTTCCAAAAGACCAAACACAGCCATATTTCCTTGTTTTTGTTCCACGGACACCCCTAATCCCCAGCGCTTTTCCTGCAGCATCGTCGCCAAGAAATCGCTCTAGGCCAGAATTCCTCTCTTGGCTCCAGCTCGTTAGTCAGCGGGAAAGGCTGAATTCCACTGAGCAAACCCAGGGACCTTCACCTTTCCCATCTTTCCAGCATTCCCTGTGGCTGGATGGAGGAGATCCAAACA
>NW_020960119.1:7249-9091 GCF_003031625.1 Empidonax traillii
ACCCCCATAATCCTCCCTCAGAACCCTCTGTTGTCTCCCAGGACCCCCAATTTCCTCCCGTGAAGTGCCCTGTGGAAGCCCCCCAACCCATTTCCAGTGCTCCTGTGACCCCCCAACCCCCCCCATTGCCCCCAAGACCCCCCTTGCTCACACAAAACTCCTCATATCCGCCCCTCCCAGTTCCTCCCAGTGCCCCCAGTCCCACCAGCAGCCGCTGCTGTCACTGTCCATGTCACAGAAGACCCTGAGGGGCCGGGCCGGGTCCCCCCCGAGGAACACGAGGGTCTCCCGCGAGGGGCCCGGCCCGTTCCGCTGCTCCTCGGTGCAGTCCCGGGGGTGGGGGTGCGGCAGAGGGGCTGGGAGGGGACACGGGGGGGTCCCTCAGGCACCGCGGGGGCTTCTGGAGACCTGGGGGTGCAGGTGCCCCCTCCCCAAAAGGACACGGACCCTCCCCACGCCATCGACGCCAACCCCATCAGGGCCCCAGGAGCCCCAAAAGAGCCTCTGACCCCACCCGAGGGGAACAACTCCCCCCCCCCTCCAAAAAAACCCCTGCCCCTCAGAAGGACCCCTTCAGTGACCCCCCCACCACCACCCTGGGGTCCATTTGACCCCAAAAAGACCCAACCCCCCCTCAAAGGTGTCAAAGGTGGCCTCGAGGGGTGCAGTTTAGGGGTGCCCTCCCCGGCCCCACAGCTGCACCCTGTAACGTCCTGCCGGCTCCAGCCCCTCCAGCTGCTGCGACCTGGCCTTGGGGGGCAACTGCAGGGTCTGGGGGGGGCACGGAGAGGGGTTGGGGGTCCCGGGGGGGGTGTTATTGAGGTGCTCCAAGGGTTATTGGAGTCCCCCCGGTGGGGTATTGGGGTTCCCTGGGGTACTGGGGTGCCCAAAGGAGGGTAAGTGGGAACCCCTGAGCTGTTATTGGGGTCCCCCAGGGGGGTACTGAGATCACCAGGGGCGTTACTGGGATCCCCCAAGGCTTTATTTGGGTCCTCAGGGTATTAGTGTGGTCCTTCATGAGGGGCATTGGGATCCCTACGGGGTTATTGGGGTCCTCCAAGGGGAGGTTGGGGTACTCCAAGGGGGGAGTTGGAGCCTCCCGAGGTTTTGTTGGGGTCCCTCAGGGAGTTATTGGGGTCCCTCAGGGAGTTATTGGGGCCCCCTGGGGAGTACTGGGGTCCCTCAGTGGGGGATTTTTGAGGCTCAGGGGGATCGATACCTGCTGGGCCTCCCCCCGGGGGGTTTCTGGGAATTTTTGGAGAGCCCCTGGGGGGGTCCCCTGGGAATTTTGGGCTGAGGTACCCCCTGGGAGGTCCCTGGGAGGGGTGTTGGGGTACTTGGGGGGGTCCCACTACCTGTTGGGGCCTCCCGGGGGGGCTGTACACCAGCTCGTAGCTACCAGGGGGGATGTGGAAGTGTCCCAGTGCACTTGGGCACTGCGGGGCCACACAGAGCCCACCCAGAGGGTTCCCGGGGCACGTGTAGGGGGTTGGGAGGGGGGGGAACAGCTGACACTCTAAAACCCTCATGCTTACACCCCAAAACCCTCATGCTTACACCCCAAAACCTCTCCATTGCATCCCAGTGGAGAAGCCCCAGTTCCCCCCAGTTCCCCCAAATCCCCTTTTCCCCCCAGTCTCCCACACCCCCTCCCCCCACCAGTTATCCCCAGTACTCTCCAGTTCCCCCAGTTCTTCCCCCCAGTCTCTTCCCAGTGCTGCATTCCCCTTAATCTCCAGTCCTCCCCGTTCCCCTCAGTCCCCCCAAGTTTCCTTTTTGCTCCAGGTCCCCCCAGTTCCCCCTGTCCCCCCCCAGCCCTCTGGTTCCCCACAACCCTCAGTT
>NW_020960120.1:0-1403 GCF_003031625.1 Empidonax traillii
AGAGTGCCAACAGCTCCAGTGCCAGCTTGGTCCCTGCACGAGTCCTTGTCCCAGCCCTGCCACACTGACACCCACGGGAAAAATCCATGGGCACACAGGCCTTGTTTACACAATTCCTCACCAGAGCTGAGGGAATTCAGACACAATCTTGAGAAATAACCTTTGCTGAGAGCACTCATCACTCCAGTCCATCAGGATTTGGAGGCAGTTTGGTAGGCAACAGACCCAAATTCTAATCCTGCCTCAAAATTTCCAACAGCTTCTCTTAGAAAGATCCTGGACAGGAAATCAGACAACAGAACTCAAAGACTGCACAAGCAATAAGAGAAGGTTTGCCAGGAAGAACAGGAGTTTCTTGTTTTCCTTAACACTCTGGCACTACAGGACCCAATCTTTGCAATCAAGTGACAGTAGAGATGTTATTAATTTTTAAACCTCTCCCCCATGGTTCTTTTTCAGAGAACTAGGCCAGCCCTGAGCTACTCCCATGTGCCTGCAGAGCTTTGGGGAGGGGCAGGATGATGTCCCACTTCTGCTTGGAAACATTCCAGAGGAGGAAAAGCCACTTCCCTTCTCTCTCTGACCCAGCACCAAAGCAGCCCCACAGGACAATGTGGATTATGCACGGAAGGCCCAAGTCAGTGTGGAAAAAAAAAAACAAACTAAACAAGCCAAAGCATCCCAAATAAGGAAATTCTTCACAGATCATAAGCCAGTACCAATAATTTGTCCTCCGCTGAAAATTAATGACTTGGGTTTCTGCTGCTGGGCTGGATGTGTCCATGGAGGGTTCAGGGGTCTGGTGGGTTGTTTGTGGTTGATCCTGAGCACCCCAGGCCAACTCCAACCACCCCCTCCATCCCACACCCGGGGGGAATATTGATATCGTGTGGAAATACTCCCCTTCCCTGCTGCTCCGTCCTTCATTACGCATTCACGGAGTAGGTTTGCTGCACCCTTTGTTCCCGAGCACAGCCCGAATCCCAGCTACTACAGACACAAACTAAACACACCCAAGGCAATGGTTCCATCAGCTCCTGGCATTGTGTGCTCCCCCTTCCCTGGCACACTCATGTCAACACTCATAGAAATCTCCCGGCACCATCTGCAGGGCCCCGCGGGACCAAGCGGGGCGGGGAAGGGACGGCGCGGGAAGGGAGCGGAGCACAGGCCGCGGGCCGCGCCGCCATGCCAGGGGGCCTCTCGGCACGACCGGGGCTGCCCGCACCGCTGCCTGCCGCCGCCCACGAGCCTGCCGCCCGTGCCCGGCGCCGCCGAGCGCCCCGCCATGTCCCCCCTGCGCCCCGGCCCGTCCCCACAGCGGGAAGCACCGCGGCGAGACGGCGCTGCGAGCGCGGGGGGGGCTCGGGGACGGGGTGGAGGTCAGGCAACAGGATAGACGC
>NW_020960120.1:7927-9091 GCF_003031625.1 Empidonax traillii
CCTTAGAGAAATGGCCAGGGAAAATGGTCCCTTGTTTACAAGGAGAGGGGGCTTGCTGTACTCACTAACCAGAACACTCACCTTGGGATGTGCAGGGTGAGGAAATCTCGGTTCTGTGTAGGCTTGAGAAAACGTGTATAGGTACCCATGTGTGGCATCTGCACAGATGTAGGAAAGGAGATCTGTGACTTTCAAGCTGCCAGGGAGTCAAAATACTGTACGATTGTCTGAAAAAAGTCAAAAGCTCCGTCGACCTCTATCGGCACCTGTACCAATGGAGATGCAAAATACTTTTCCCTCCTCTCAGCTGAAGACCTCACAAACCTCAGCAGAGGTTTGAGAACAACAGCATTTTGCAGAGGAGATAATGAGAGTTGTTTTATTGGTGGTAAAATCTAGGTAACCTAGGGATGGAATGAATATTTTGGGCCTAAGATCAGAGGTAAACTACAGGGGACAGAGTGTATATTTTGAGTGTAATACCTCAGATATGTAATACCACATAGCCCAGTGATTAAAGGTGTAAATGACAGACTGCCCGGGGGAGGTAAAGGACAGCAAGACTTTTCTGTCCTGCCCCTTTCTGTACAATCGGGTGAAAGAGGCCATCGGCACAAGTGTGGAGAAGAGCCGGGTGAACACTGGTGAGCAAGATGAGCGTGGACTCCTGGACAGAAGTAGAAGTTAGTTTTCTGGTGAGCTACAAACATGCCTAGTATTTTGTGCCAAGGTTGGGTGGTCTCAGGCTGGCCTTGTGAGTAATCCCAAAGTATTCCAGGGCTCAGCGATGGAGCATGTGCCTTTTCTATTTGCAGATGCTGCCCAGGTCACCTTTGGAAAGAGGAGAATTCGAGGTGAGTCGGGGCGGTGGCAGGAGGAGCAGGGGTGCACTGAGCTTTCCAAAACGCCACATAACTTTGTCACTCACCCAGGTATCCTGTGCGATGCCAGCCGCAGCCTCTGGTGTAGGACAGACCAGATCCCATTGCAGGGAACACATCCTGGGCATAAAATATTTCCAAGATGCTAAAAGTTAAGTTATATCCTCAGGCAGAAGTCATCCAGAGAACACAAAGTATGATCTGAATTTATTTCTGGAGTGTTGTTCCAGGTTCCCAAGGCATCAACATAACAACGAGCAACAGATTTGTTCAAAAGATCTTC
>NW_020960121.1:0-1635 GCF_003031625.1 Empidonax traillii
GGCTGGGAGTTCCAGGCTGGGCTTGCTTGGGCTTTGCTGGGCTGGGCAAGGGCTGGGAGCTGGGAGCATTGGGGCTGCTCCTCCAGCTCCTGCTCTCACCGTGTTCTCCTCCTTTCCCTTCCCAACCCCACTGGCACCCCCATGGCACATGGGGTTTACAGACATCCCTGTAACTCCCAGCAGGTTTGTCCCTGTGTTCCGGAATCTGCCCTGAGCCAACCCCTGGGGTCGTCTGCTGGACATTCATTTGTTTGGTGTCAGAATCCTCGGGCTGAAATGGCCCGTCTGGGTCCCCAAAAGGAATAAGAATGAAGATTCCTCCCAGACAAAAGGTGCCAGCACAGGAAGCTCCATGTGTCCATGAAGTGCCAAGAGTGGCTGATGAATTGCACAGGAGAGATGGAAGGTGAGGGCTTTTTTTCCTGGGTGGAACTTTATTTTTTTGGTGTCAGAACCCCCGCGCTGAAATTGTCAGTCTGAGTCCCCAAATGGCATAAGAATGAAGATTCCTCCCAGAGAAAAGGTGAAAGCACAGGAAGCTCCATGTGTGCATGGATTGCCAAGAGTGGCTCACTGTGAGGGTTTTGGTCTAGGCCTTCCTGGTGACCAGCTTGCAAACAAGGAAATGTCCATGTTCCCAGTATTCCATACAATTTTTACATAAACCAGAGTATAAATAAGTTGGAGATTTGAGACCTCGCTCTCTTCTCTTCTGGTGAGGTTCAGGGCAGTGGGTCCTTGTGTCGGTCTCGCTTATCTAAGGTTGAGTCCTTCAGTGTCCACTGTCCTGCCACATGGAGGTTTGGAGAGTGCTGGCCGTGTCTGCCAATCCTGCTTTTCTAAGGGATGTGGTGAGATCTGTTTTGCCAGTTATTTGTATAGTTCTTGAGTTTGATTGTGTATATCTGTTCAGTGTCCCTATTTGTCCCCTTTTGTCCCTTTTTCCCCTTTCCCTTTCCCTTCATGAGGTGTTTGGATTCCCTGTGCTGTGTACATAGCATCTTAATTGTATATAACTGTAATTAACGTAAATGTATATATTTTTGTATATAATTAGTTTGATTCTGGGTTCTTCAATTTTTTATAGTTTTGTTTTTTTTTTTCCTTTGCTCTAAGGGAGGAAAGGAGGGGGAAGGGGTTGCTACTGTGATTTTGGGCATTTGGCAGGGAGCCAGGTCTGAACCATCACACCCATAAACCTCATAATGATGCAGGCCCCATAAAGGCTCTGATCTCATAAAGCCAAACAACCTCATAATGGGGCTTTCATCATAAAAGCTCTGTCTTCATGAAGCCTGTACATGTCATAATGGTTCTGTCCTCATAAATCCCATAAACCTCATCAGGGGCTCCCATGATAAAGGCCATATCCTCATAAACCCCATAAACATCATAAAAGCTCTGCCCTCATAAACCCCACCCACCTCATAAAAGTGCAGGCCCCATAAAGAAACTGCTCTCAAAAAGCCCATAAACCTCATAATGGTGCAGGCCTCAGAGAGCCCAAACACCTCATAAAACAGTTCTCATCATAAAAGCTCTGTCTTCACAACACCCTTACATGTCATAATGGTGCTCTCCTCATAAAGCCCATAAACCTCACAAGAGCCTCTCCTCATAAAGTCTCTCTCCTCA
>NW_020960121.1:7997-9091 GCF_003031625.1 Empidonax traillii
AGCTTTAGTTCTCTGCAATGCACCAGGTGTGGTTTCACCGCTCACGCCCCTGTCCCAGGCCGTGCAGGGTCTCAGCTCAGCCCAAGCTTTGGGCCCTCAGAAATATGGTCAGGGTAGAAGGATAAGGTAGAACTCCCACATGTGGCACGGTGGTCTCAGCTCTCTCCAGGCCGGCACAGTTCCAGTCTCTGGTGGCAGGCAGGCAGCACGCGGTGGGGAGAAAAGGGGAGGGGAGGTGGGCAGAGATTCTCGGCTACAGTCACCAGTTCTTCTCCCTTTCCTCTCCCTGATTTACCAGAATTTGTCCTCAATTTTTATAGTGTTCACAGGAGATTCAATGTGGTTTCTTGGCATGTAGCCAGTTCAGATGTTGGAGGAGATACGATAATCATAAACAATAACAGGATCTTTTGGCTGGAAGAGTCCCGTGGGAAGTCCTGGTGAGAAGTTGTGGCAGAGAGCTGACAGAGAATGTTTGATAGGAAGTTTTTGACAGGCAGAAACAATTTTTGGCACTTCTGTATTATCTGTGTGTTACAGATGGTTGCCATGGTAAGCGACATAACAGGAATGCATAATGGTTACCATGGTAACCGACCCTAGTGATGGGAATGCATTATAGTTGCCATGGTAACTGACCATAGCAATGGGATAGTATGGTTGCCATGGTGCACGACGTATCAATAAGAATTACTAACCGACCCTAGCAATGTAAATGCATAATGGTTGCCAATGTAACCCACATCATAATATGAATGCATAATGGTTGCCATGGTGCAAGGGGGGATAGTTTTGATTTAGATGATCATTGGAGCACAGAGGGGTGAGAAAGTGATTATATTGGGGTGTGAAACCAACCAGAATATTGTACAATGTGACTTTATTGCACAAGTTGACTGTAAGGCCCACTGTGCCTTTAGCAAAGTCAACTGGATGTCCCCATTATCAGAGCTGAGTTCCTCCTTGGCTTGGCTCCACTCTGCAAGAGAGATACAAATCCCCTTGGAACACAATGGGACAGGTCGTCCCTAGGGCTGAGGAAGGTGATGGAGAGGAAGATGATGTGGGCAGGGGTCGTTGGCCCCTTGCCCTCC
>NW_020960122.1:0-1516 GCF_003031625.1 Empidonax traillii
CCCAAATTTCCCAAATTTCCCCAAAATCCCCCCAAATTCACCCTTGAGCAGCTCCTGGATGAGGTTGAAGGCGGCCTCGAGGGTCTTGGGCTCGTCCAGGTCGGGGGGTTCGTCGCCCACCTGCCCGAAAACCTGGGCCAGGGCCGAGCCCCCCAAACGGTGCCGGCCCGGGTTCAGCTGCACCCACAGCAGGGACCCTGGAAATGCCCCAAAATCGTCAGGAATTACCCCAAAATGACCCCAAAAATGACCCAAAAATGGTCCCCAAGTGGGCCCTAAAATGGCCAAAAAATGACCCCAAAATGGCAAAAAATGACCCTAAAATGGCCCCAAAATGGGCCAAAAAATGGTCCTAAAACGGCCCCCAAGTAACCCTAAAATGGCCCCAAAATGGCCAAAAAATGACCAAAAAATGCCCCTAAAATGGCCTCAAAATGACCCCCAAAATGCTCCTAAAATGGCCCCCAAACTGGTCCTAAACATCCCCAAAATGGTCCTTAATGGGCCCTAAAATGGCCAAAAAATGACCCTAAAATGGCCAAAAAATGGCCTCAAAATGGCCACCAAGTGGCCCTAAAATGGCTGTCAAGTGGCCCTAAAATGGCTGCCAAGTGGCCCTAAAATGGCTGCCAAGTGGCCCTAAAATGGCCGCCAAGTGGTCTAAAATGGCCGCCAAGTGGCCCTAAAATGGCTGCCAAGGGGCCTAAAATGGCCAAAAAATGCCCTAAAATGTCCTCAAAAATGCCCCTAAAATGGCCAAAAAATGGCCCTTAAATAGTCCCAAAATGCTCCTAAAATGACCCCAAAATACCCCTAAAATGACCCCAAAATGGCCCTAAAAGGACCTCAAAATGGCGGCCAAGTAGGCCTAAAATGGCCGCCAAGTGGCCCTAAAATGGCCCTTAATGGGCCAAAAAATGGCCAAAAATGCCCCTAAAATGGCCATAAAATGCCCCTAAAATGGTCTCAAAAATGCCCTTAAAATGGTCCTAAAATGCCCCTAAAATGACCCCAAAATGCCCCTAAAATGACCCCAAAATGGCCCTAAAATGACCCCAAAATGGCCCTAAAAGGACCTCAAAATGGCGGCCAAGTAGGCCTAAAATGGCCGCCAAGTGGCCTAAAATGGTCCTAAAATCACCAAAAATGACCCAAAAATCCCCCCAAAAATCGCCCAAACGTCCCCAAAGTGTCCCCAAAGTGTCCCCAAGGTGTCCCCACGGTGTCCCCAAGGCCCCCCCCACCTTTGCCGTCGGGGCACTTGAGGTCGGGGGTGACGGTGGCGGTGACGTCGGGACACACCGCGTAGGCCGAGATCACCAGAGCGCCTGGGGGGGGGAGGGGACATTGTTGGGGACATTGAGGGGGGGTCACACAGGGCCCAAATGTCCCCCCAGGGTCAGCTGTGACCCTCCTGTGTCCCCACAATGTCCCCCCAATGTCCCCTCAATGTCCCCAATGATGTCCCCAATGATGTCCCAAATGTCCCCCCCAATGTCCCCCCAATGTCCCCCCA
>NW_020960122.1:7707-9091 GCF_003031625.1 Empidonax traillii
ACATTGAGGGGACATTGGGGGGACATTGGGGGGACATTGGAGGGACATCATTGGGGACATCATTGGGGACATCATTGGGGACATCATTGGGGACATTGGGGGGACATCATTGGGGACATCATTGGGGACATCATTGGGGACATTGGGGACAGCCCTGGGGACAGGGGTGGCACTGCTGCTGGGCCACCAGGCCTGTCACCGAGCGGTCCACCTGGGGATGGGGACATTGGGGACATCAGGGATAGCGTTGGGGACATCAGTGTCACCTTGGGGACATCAGTAATGGAGATACAGGGACATTGGGGACATCATTGGGGACATTGGGGACAGCCCTGGGGACAGGGGTGGCACTGCTGCTGGGCCACCAGCCCTGTCACCGAGCGGTCCACCTGCAGGGGACATCAGTGTCACCTTGGGGACAGCGTTGGGGACATCAGTGTCACCTTGGGGACATCATTGGGGACATCAATATTGGAGATACAGGGACATTGGGGACATCATTGGGGACATCATTGGGGACATTGGGGACATCATTGGGGACATCATTGGGGACATCATTGGGGACATCATTGGGGACATTGGGGGGACAGGGGTGGCACTGCTGCTGGGCCACCAGGCCTGTCACCGAGCGGTCCACCTGGGGACAGGGACATGGGGACATTGGGGACAGCGTTGGGGACATCATTGGGGACATCAATATTGGAGATACAGGGACATTGGGGACATCATTGGGGACATTGAGGGGACAGGGGTGGCACTGCTGCTGGGCCACCAGCCCGGTGACAGAGCGGTCCACCTGGGGACAGGGACATGGGGACATTGGGGACATCATTGGGGACATTGGGGACATCAATGGGGACATCAATAACGGAGATACAGGGACATTGGGGACATCATTGGGGACATTGGGGACATCATTGGGGACAGGGGTGGCTGGGCCACCAGGCCTGTCACCGAGTGGTCCACCTGGGGATGGGGACATTGGGGACATTGGGGACATCATTGGGGACATCAATAACGGAGATACAGGGACATTGGGGACATCATTGGGGACATTGGGGGGACATTGAGGGGACAGGGGTGGCACTGCTGCTGGGCCACCAGCCCCGTCACTGAGCGGTCCACCTGCAGGGGACAGCGTTGGGGACATCAGTGTCACCTTGGGGACACCATTGGGGACATCATTGGGGACATTGGGGACATCATTGGGGACATCATTGGGGACATCATTGGGGACATCATTGGGGACATCTTTGGGGACATCATTGGGGACATCAGTGTCACCTTGGGGACATCATTGGGGACATCATTGGGGACATCATTGGGGACATCATTGGGGACATTGAGGGGACACTGAGGGTGACAGGGAGGTGACAGGTGACAC
>NW_020960123.1:0-1048 GCF_003031625.1 Empidonax traillii
TCCAGTGGCTCTCTGAAGGAACACAAGTTTCCAAGGAAACCAACACAAGGGTCCAAAGAAGTCCCACTACTTCAGCACTGAATGAGCTTCTTCAGGCCACTTTCATTTCCTTTCTAAGTTTAACTTCCATGGAAGGAGGTTTTGGCCTACTTTAATAGGAGTTAATTTCCAAACTGCTTTCTTAATTTCCTGAAGGACATTGACAAGGATCATGGAGTTTGTCACTTGGCCCTGCTCCTGTACTTTGGCAGCAGAGGAAAGGAGAGTCCAGGCTACAATCCCAGGGCGTCCATTGAAGAAGAGCTTGAAATTAAAACCATCTTCCTATTCCAGGGTTCAAGTCAATGCCCAGCATGTAGTGGAAAAGAAGTTGCCAGTGAATTTGCTGGAAAGCAGGAAAAAATAGAAAAGTACACAGTAACGTACAAGTACAGGCAAGTACTATTCTGACTAGACATTTCAGATTCATTTGATGTAGTGACAATAAAAATCGTAAACCCACAGAAGGTTGTGCAAGACAACACAAACTGACCCCACCCAAGCATTACATTACTAGAGATAAATTTCAGAAGTTCACAAGTGTCCTACTTTACTCTTTGTTTACACTTTTGAACAGTCCAACTAGAACTCTATTTATAGGATGGAGGTATCTGTGACGCTGCCACTGCCCTCACATGTATATGTATGAAACACGGAGGATGGTGCTAATGAAGCAAAGAACCACAGTCAAATCTTAGCATATATATTTGTGCCAGTCATTCAAGTTAGAGGTCAAGTCTTCATTTAACTGTTTAAGAACCAGTATTCTCTCATTACTCAGTCATATACCAGTCTTTGGCATTGGTAGGGAAGAAGGAGTCTTTAATCATTGCAAATGTGGAAAGTGGAGATCGCAGGATATTGGCACACCACAGCAGAGGAATCCAGTTGTCAAAAAGGATGGTGGGGCAGAAGAAGTGGAAGTCATAGGCATAAGAAGTGGAAGTCATAGGCATTTGCAAACCAAAGCACGTGGGTAATGATCCAGCCCTGAAGTCCACTGAGTTCA
>NW_020960123.1:7953-9090 GCF_003031625.1 Empidonax traillii
CAGGCCAAGACAAACCCATTCGTGGGATTGTTTTCGCTCAAGGGCCCGAAAATACCTGGTGGGGAATGAGAAAGGATGGAGAGATCCACTGCGTGCCCCAAAGAAATTTAACCTGGGGGAAAAACTAATCATGTGCTTTGAGTTGTGTTTTGCAGGAAACCAGTCACCAAATGAGAAAGGCCTGAACAATTGAAGCCGGTATCCAGTAATAAACCAGCCCAGACCAGAGGACAAGCCCTGAAAACCAGAACTGTGATTGTGACCTAAGGGCCAAGAATGAAAACCAAGCTAATCCTGACGCTGACGCTGATTCTTCTACAACAAGATAAATGCTCTAAAGAATAAACAAGGACTATATACGAATATGTATATGTGAATATATGCGCAGAATATAAGTGAACGCGAAATAGAGGTGTTACGTAAAAATAGTATGGAATAAGGGGTGGAGAATGTGATGGTTTTAGTCTAGGTCTTCCTGGTGACCAGTTTGTAACCAAGGAAGGAGCCAAGTACCCAGTATTGGATACAATTTTTACGTAAACCAGAGTATAAATAAGTCGGAGATTAGAGACCTCGCTCTCTTCTCTTCTCTTCCGGCGAGGTTTGGGAACAGTGGGTCTGTTATAAATTGAGAGCACAAATGATAAAAGTTCCAATTAAAATTTATTTATTGCTGAGAAATAGCAAGTGGAATATGAGCAAATGCAGCGCTGGGCGACAGGGGGGTCACCGCCCTACCAACTGCCACGCAAAGCATTGAAATAAGTCCCTTTTTATGACTTCTTAGTTCCGTTTTCTTGACGTAGTGGTAGTACTCTTGCGCATGCTTGGGCTGTTACTAAGGGGTCTTTTCTGCCTTCTGGTGGTCGTGAGGCTGAAGCAAGTAGTCTTCCTCGAGTGCACTTTGCTTGCCCTTTTGTTCTTTAATAGCAATTGCCTTCTTTTACGGATTGTCCTTGTAACTCTAAGAACCTTTGGCAATCTTGTCTCTTACAGAACTAGTATATAGTCCCTTGAGTTTTAATTAGTCTAGTATTTTTAGCAATAGATACATCCTGTTTGATAAACTACATCTCCCACCTTAATTTATTACAATCCCCCCTTTTTCTTTTCATACTTGAAATTTGTTTATCAAAC
>NW_020960124.1:0-1451 GCF_003031625.1 Empidonax traillii
CACCAGGCACAGGCCTGAAAATCCACAGGGAAGAAAGTCTTCAGGCAGCACCCAGTGCCCGTGGCTGGGGGGCACAGAGCCTTACGTTCTCAAAGAGAGGCCGGAGAGCCTCAGCCAGCTTCGGGGCAGTGGAGAGGAGCGCCCGAATGTCTTCTTCCTGGAGTTGGTTAACCAGCACGGAGAGGGTCACAACCATCACGTCTCCATCTGCATCAGGCAGCAGCTCCAGGAGGTGCTGAGACAGCCTGCAGATGCTTTCAGCCTGTGTGGAACACGGTGCTGTGCTGTCATGCCCCGAAAATCTGCCCTGCCAACAGCTCCCTGCTGGTGCAACCCCACCCTGCTGTCCCACGGCCCAGAGGCCAGAGGCCTGTCCCACAGGGCCCCTGTAGCTGAACAGGGAGGCAGGAGAGCTGGGAGCAGCAGCCACAGCTCCCAAAGCCCAGCCAAGGCTAAGGGGTTGCATTGCCCCACCCCAGGCTGCCCGTGTGGCTTCAGCTGGGTGTGCCCTTCTCACCATTGACAGATCCATCCAGAGCACCATGCGGCCTCTGAGAGCCAGGCGACGTCTCTCTGGGCACTGGCTCTGCAGGTGCCTGGACAGGATCTGCTGGACACTGCCGTGACATTCTCTCCCATCCAGATAGTCCAGCATCTGGAAGGCAGAGAGCAGTGATGGGTGCCCAGGTGGCAGGAGCCCAGAGCCGACCAGGGCTGTGCCCAGGCAGCAGCACAGGGCGCAGGCACCGTCCCGGCAGCGGCTGCCAGAGGGCAGAGAGGGGCAGGCAGGCGGGCCAGGCAGCACTGGCCATCAGGCTCACCTTGACAAGGAACTCCAGGGCAGGCAGCTCCCAACGGGGGTCCACACTGCTGAGCATCCCAAGCAGGTGGATTGCCAGGGGAGAATGGAAGGGGGTCAACTGGTGGCGCATCTCCCTGTCAGGGGCAAAACCATGGACCCTGAGCAGGGTGGGCAAAGCTCTCCCAGCACTCACTCACACAGGCCTGGTCTTTCCCCAGCAGCCCAGAATGGGACGTGGTCACTTTGGCAGGTGGCTCCTTCTGTGCACCTGCCTCTCCCAGCCTTTTGCAATCTGCTCAGCCATCCCTTGGGGCCAAGGCCCTCTGGCCATCACCCACGGGGGCTGTGTGGGGTGCCCCGTGCCCAGGGAAGAGATGATGGGGGCAGCGGGAACAAGGGTGGCTCACCTGACATGCAGACCCACTGCAGAGTGGTGGGGGTCAGAATTCACCAGTGGGTCCCAGGCAAGCCTGCGCTTCCTTGCCATCAAAATATTGTCCCACTGCAGGCGGTACAGCAGGGCCTTGATGGTCTGTACCAGAAACCTGTGTGCAGAGCAAAGCCAAAGTCATGCTGGGAGCCCTGGCCTCAGCCTCGAGGGCATGGGAAGGAGACAGGACTGGGATGGAGCACCTGTTGGGGTGACTGG
>NW_020960124.1:7613-9089 GCF_003031625.1 Empidonax traillii
CCCAGGGCTCCCCGAGCCCAGCTCAGCACCCAGCAGAAGACCAACAAAGCCACGGCCAGCCAGGAGTTCTTGGCCACGGCCACCCACGGCCGTCGGATCGAGCTCTCCGTCTTCCACGACAGCTCCATCGGCTCTGACGACTTGGTGCCCACCTGCCCCTTGCCCTTGCAGCAGTTCCTGCGCTCCGCCGGCCCCCGCCACAGCTTCGAGGCCGCTTTGTGTGGGGGAGAAGCTGAGCCGGGCCCCTCTGGCAATGAATGAAGGCTCCCCAAGGGGACTGGCAGAGCTGGGGCTTGTCCTCGCCTGCTTGTGCCGCATCTGCGTGTGTGTCTGCATGGACACAGGGCTGTTCCTTCCCGCCTCTCTCTGTGCCCCTCTGCTTTAGGTTGGCTTGGGCTGCTGTTGCAGGTGATGCATTTGGGGATAGTAAGAGCCAAAAGTCTCGGGTGTGGTAGCTGGAGGGTGCAGTTGCTGGAGCAGGGACTGTGAAGTCTGTCCTCTTTGGAGACCAGCAGAAGACTTGGAATAGATAACTCAGAGCAAAGTGTCCATTCCTCCTCTTGCTCAGCACTGCACAGAAACGTCCTTGGAGACTTGGACAGCTGGGGTTGTGTTTCTGCTCAGCTCTCCACGTGCTTGCACAGGAGTTTGATGTGTGCATGCAAATTTCTCTGCCTTTTTCCCAGAATGGCAGGACTGGCCTTGTGTCTGTTGTGTCCAGCCCTGTGCTGGGTGAACACAGTTTCACTTGGAGATCCTTCAAGGCTATTGCCAAGTCCCTGTCACTTGCATCCAGCCCAGAGAACATCCTATCTGCCTCAGTCCTGATGGCAGAGAAATAGCCCAGGCTCTAAAGTTGCAACTTTTGCTTGTAGGACTGTAAAGGAGGAAAAAGTGACAGTGTTGATCCAAATAATAGTTTGCTTAAAAGAAAGTGTTAGGGGAAAAAGGCATTTCTTTAGAGCAAAGAAGGTGCAGAAAAGATGAGAATTTTTGAGGCTAAGCTAGATCCAAACATTTTGAGGCCAAGAAGCTCAGCCTGTGCAGTCAGGTAACAATCAGAATAAATAAGAGAGAGAGGAAGAAGAGCTAACTGTGAAGAGAACAGATCAACATGTTGATCCTCTGGCAAGGAGATGGCTGGTGCTTTCTGCTGTCAGCCAGGGTCTGTGGCTCAGGTGCGATGCATCACTTTTGGGGTGCTTACAGGGACTGATGAACAGGTGTAGAGCAGATTGGTGCTCTTTTTATTGTTGTTAAGGAGGGCTCAGGTAGCTTCTGGGTAGGCTTGAGGTTGATGCCCTGAAGGTGTTCTGTGTGAGACAGTCAGTGCTGGGATTGAGTGTGGGACAGAAGGGCCCCAGCCCAGCTCCAGTGGCTGAGCTGAGGGGCTGCCTCAGGTGGAGCAGAGTTGCTGGGGTTTGCTCAGTGGGTGCGTGCCCAGCTTCCCAGGCTGGCTGTGCCCCTGGAGAGCAG
>NW_020960125.1:0-2860 GCF_003031625.1 Empidonax traillii
TGAGTTATTGAACTGAATAAGGTTGAACTGATCTTACTTAAGTAGATAAGAGCTGTGTTCACAGAGCATGGTGGATCCCTACTGCTATTTGTGAGAATAATGGGAAATCTCAGCCATTCCACAGAGCATATATCCCTTAGGATAAATTTAGGCACAGAGTTTCTTGCAAGTTGGGGTACCAGCATAATTGAGTTTCTGATAAATGTAAAAAAAAAATTTTTAAAAAAATAGAGGGAGGAGTTTTTTGCTCTTTGGTTGTTTTGTTGTGGTTTTTTTCAGGATATTAAAACTAAAAAAAAAAACAAAACAAAACAAAACAATGTTTTTTTTTAAAAAGTTAGGGATTCACAATGCTTTCTACTGATTCTGATATGACACATTCTAGATTTCTTTCAAGCATGAGAAGTTTCTTCCACATGCTGTTTTTAATAAATATGCAGAAAATGTATAGGAAAAAAATTATCTCTCTGGAAAGAGTTTTCCGTAGAAAATATTAAAATGCAGTGCTCTATTAATGTAGTCATAAAACAAGTGGGAATGGCTTTAAACTGGCAGAAGGCAGGTTTAGATGAGATATTACGAAGAAATTCTTGCCTGTGAGGATGGTGAGGCACTGGCATAGGTTTCTCAGAGAAGCTGTGGCTGCCCCATCCCTGGAAGTGTTCAAGGTCAGGTTGGATGAGACTTTGAACAACCTGGTCTAGTGGAAGGTGTCCCTGCCCATGGCAGGGGGTTTGGAATGAGATGATCTTTAAGGTCCCTTCTAACCTGCACTGTTCTAAGATTCTGTGATGATATTTCTATATCTAATACTAATCACAATTCATTTTTTCAATTGAACGAAAATTTGGCCAACTGTAGGTGGCACCATTGAACATTTTGGTAACCGCTGACTGCATTTTTCAGTGAAAAAAGGTGGTTTTGCCAAAAAATTAGGCACTCCAAAGTGTTCAAAAATATCAACGCTAAAATATCATAATGTCCCAACTGTTGCTGAGAAACTTTTAACAGCCTTTTGAACAAATACCCTTCACAGTATGCTTATGAAAAATCTATACATTTTATAATATCTTTTGGATTTTTTGGATTGATGAAACTAGGGTCAATCTCCCTTTAGTTTCCAATTGGCTTCTCACTCTGGCATGTGCATTTTCTAGACTGATCTGAAAATTATGTCTTCCTAAAATCCGACCCAACCTGTCCCACACAGATGAATTTTGATGTCGTTTCAAAAAGATAAATTATTACCAAGGAACAGAAATACCACAAAAACAATAAATGGAATTGACTTCTTTAAGACAGCAGAGTGGGGAATAGAACCTTTAACTGACACTGTGGACAAGACTGTCCTTTATACCAGGGTTACTGAGCACTGCTCTGTGTAATATAATGGGGACATTAAATAAGGGTAAGTGTAATTAATACATAACATTAGTAAGAGTCAATTTTCATTCTCTTCTTGAGGCCGACTGGCATTATCATTATTTTATTTTTTAATTTCCTGCAGATATCGCCCTCTTTAGTCGCCTTCTCACATGACTGAGATAAGCTGTTGCACGTTTCGATTTGAAAGCAAGAGGAATGGTAATTAAGTAATTTGAAAATGAAAAGAGCTTAATCAAAGGGGTTTGTACAGAACCTCCACGTACCTTTGAGGAGCAACCTCCTTCACAGTCTCTCCTGGCAAAACAACAACATCCTGATCCTGGTTTCATTTATTTCAAGAGCAAAGCTTTCACTGATATGTCTGACATGACACCTCAAAATATCGTTATTTCAAGGGGTGAAAATCAGTTTTAATGCATGATTTAGGTCTAGGAATGCCAAAGAAGCTCAAGTCACTCTGAATCCGCAGTGTGAATTTGATCTACAGTGGTGCCCAGGAGCACCAGGTTGCATACAGAGTTGGTCACACCACTGACATCATCTTCATCCCCTGGTCCCACCAGTTTTCAATCATCTTTTGCCTAACCTTTTTTCCCCACCTTGTGACCCCACCTGGTCTGCTCCAGGCCCATCTGTGAGTATTCACTGGCTCATTTCGGGGCAAGAAACACAGAATATGCTGAGCTGGATGGACCCACAAGGATCACTGAGTCTAACTCTTCGCCCTACACAGGACCATCCCTAAGAGTCACAGCATGTACCTGAGAGTGCTGTGAAGCCACTGAGTGTGTGGGATCTCCTGGGGCTCCGTGCTCAAAGGAGATATATTAGGATTTTTTTCCTGATGGAGCCAATGCCTTTATTTCCCTCGATTGCCCAAACTCAACCCTTCATGTTCAAGGTTGCTGCTGGAGCTCATACCCAGAAAAATGAGAAGTCTGGAGAGATCTAAGAGAGGTGACTATTTACCAAGGGTGTCAGGGTGCTGTATCTATTCATGAAATAGGTAAGATGTCCAATAAAGAATAGTCCAATAAAGCAGACACAGGTAGAACTTGTTTTTCTTCTTGTGACATTTCCCTTTCTTTCCTGGGACAGGAGGAACACCTTGAAACAACCCATGGGAAGAGAACAGAAGAAGGATATCAGTCTGATTGTGTAATAATTAGACAGGTTTAATCAAGGATCAGAGAAACTGTGGCTGCCCCATCCCTGGAAGTGTTCAAGGCCAGGCTGGACAGGGCTTTGAGCAACCTGGTCTAGTGAAAAGTGACCCTGCCCATGGCAGGGGGGTTGGAACGAGACAAGCTTTAAGGTCCCTTCCATCCCCAAACATTCTATGATTCTGTGATCATAACAACAAAGACTTCAGTGACTCTAGGACACACTAGTTACAGCATTCAAAAAAAAAAAAAAAAAAAAAAAAAAAAAAAAAAAAAAAAAAAAAAAAAAAAAAAAAAAAAAAAAAAAAAAA
>NW_020960125.1:3624-9086 GCF_003031625.1 Empidonax traillii
AAAAAAAAAAAAAAAAAAAAAAACCACCCTTTTTTTTTTTCAGTTCTGACATAACCTGATGGCTGGTGATTTGGCATTGCCCGTGGACAAGAGATGATGGAAGTCTGAAGACCCTTTGCATAAAGGAAAAAAATGACATTTGGGTCATCCACATCCTGGACACACAATCCTGTATAAATAATGCCTAGATAAGGGAGAAAAGAACCAGGTTATGTGTTTCTTCTCCAGCTAATATACACGTGTATGTGTGTATAGTGAGATAGAGATTGTCATGGCTATTTTTCTATACAGATTATGGTAATGATTAAATGAGCATGTATAAGGACATCTGAAAATGATAACGAGTAGGGGAAATTCCATCCTATTTTGTGTCTCGATCTTTTCTGTGAACATTACTTTGTTATCTGCAATATGCAAGTCTTTTGAATAGGTGCTATTAATTTAATATGCATTTATTCTTTCTGATCTTTCTTTAATTTTAAATTAAGTGAAGTCAATGATCAAAGAAAGGCCAGAATAATAACCCAGCAGGATGATTTTTTTTTTAATATATATATCTTTTCTTCTGGTCACAGAAAGCAGTGAGAAGTAGCACTGTCTGTTTTTTTCTGGGCCAGTTCTGCAATATGTACCTGGGTGACAATGTGGCCTGCAGTAACACCAGTGTACATGGGAGTCACCCGAATAAGCAACTGCCAAGTAGAGCAAAGGCCTGTGATCAAGCTCTAAACACCCTTATTTACCTTTTGTGTTTCAGCAGTTGCTAAGAGCCACAAGCTTATTGCTCTAAGCCATTAAAGTTGGAGCAGAGAGACTGTTCCTGTATAACTTAATCTCCCTATGAATGAAAGACATACACTCACACACCCAAACTCCCTTCAACAGAATATTTAACTATCCTCTTTTAAAAAACTTGGCCAAGATTGGAACCTTCCCTGAGCTACCAAAGCTCTTTTTCATTCTGCAGAAACCAAAGTCATGTCTGTGAGAGAATGAACAGTCAAACATTACTCAGGAAGAAGTGGGCTGAGAACCTACTAATTCATCTTCTTATAAGCCACAACTAAAGTCAATTATTTTCAGACAGACCCCTCTGGTACATCTACAGTTTTATCCAGAGAGATAAGCTCTGCAGAGAGGATCCAGCTTTTGTTAGACTTACCAGTATGGCTGAGAAGCAAAAACGACAAAAAAAGCCCAGGCTCTGACGCACAACTGAGCTTCATCCAGCCCAAGGGTTTGTACATCAGGAAGGGATGCATTTAACCCCTTTTTTTCTCAGTTAATTTCATCATCTTTTCTTAAAACTTGTCCTTAAATCCCTGGGCAATATTGGTCTGTAATTCAGTGCCTCCTGTGTTCAGGAGTAAAACTCTGGATTATGAAGATATAAGGTTAGAAATTTTTTGCAAGTTTGCCCCATTCTTGACTTGCCATTCACATAACAGTTAAAGAGACTAAATTGCAAGCCCTAAGGTTTTGTTTCTGTGTGCTAGGACGGCTGAGGAGACCAAAGGAACCAAAGTTGGAGAGGTTTCTGTTTGTTGTTTTCCCAGGAAGGCTTTTTTTACCTTTGTGACATTGAGGGTGTAGGTTTGGTGCTTTGGAGTGTGTCACAGGGATTGTTGGTAGGGCTTCAGAGCAAAGTGTCTGCTCTTTTAAAGAACTGGGGAGGTGGAGAAAGACCTCTTCATGTGGCCTCCTCTTCTTCCACCACACAGCATACGAGAAAAGCCCAGGGAGTGATAAATCAGCAGAACTGAACGCAGGTCCGTGTCACACTTAGATCATTGTTGCATTTTTCATCTGAAACCACTTAGGAGTTTGGCAGAAAACTGGATTTTCTAACGATTCAGAAGACTTACTTCCATTTTGAACAATGGGCAGAACTTAAGGGCTACTCGATTTACAGATATAGAAATCAGCTATTTCACTCCTCACCGAAATACATTTGTTTCTGGGGTGGATTCTGGGGAGTTTTTCATTCCACTAGTACACGACAGGTTAAGGTGGGAGGCACAGGTTGCTGTTCACAGCCACTGGAAAGGATGACCTGGGCAAATACAAATTCAGACATGAATTTCCATTTCTAGAAAGCATTATTACCATATGGAAAACATTGTTGTTTAAATCCCACAGAGTGGACAGATAAACATCACTTGATATCAGTGGAAATTAACCCCAGTATCAACCATAAGAGTAATTACTTATGGAGAGAATCACCTCACCTAAATTTAGTTATCTGTAAGTCAGGCATCTAATCTAAGCTACCCACCTAGGCTGCCTCTGTGATGAACAGACAGAAATAGGCAGGGAGAGGGAAGGAGGCTCGTTCTATCCCAAGATAAATGACCCGAGATAGGTAGACTGAATCACCTTCCAGAGGTGCTTATCTTTCTTTATTGACTACAGAAGGAACACAGGTAATTAGCCATGACTAGACACCTAATTTTTAGGTAGCTAGGCACCTAAACTTCAGCAGGATGAATCAGAGCCGAGTGATTACCGCTAGGTAAACTTCCTCCTTCCCATTCATCAGCAAGAGAATGTCTGATGCCTGAAACATAAAGCTTGGGTGGTTTCCAAAATCATCCTTTTCCTTCTCATTTAGATTTTTTTTTTAAAATTCTTTTGTGTGCTGCTTTGCCTCATTATGAGGACATTCAGGTAGTGGTTTCCCTTGTGCAGTTTGCTGCCATTAGACTGTACACAAACTGCTATTTTTATTGGAATACTTACAACAGTGTGCTTTCAGAAATGAAAATGACAGCATGTGATAAATACATATTTTAAAACATCATAATAGCATCATCTGTATTTTATTTGCTCTCCTTCAAAATCTGGTATAATTTTACATACAGCTTCTATTTCCCACAGGATTTAAAAAAAAAATTACATCGTTTTAAGAAGATCTGTGCCTACAAATAAATCCCATTTCATTTTATTGCGGTGCTTGATATAATTTGTATAAGTTACAGCCTAATAAAAGATAGGGGAGCAAACTTCAAGCCACATCATCTGGTTTCCCCCCCCGCCCCAGTAGAGATATAAAATTATATTTGTTCTGGTTCTTTTTGTGTGGTTCATCAGATTAGGAAATTTTATTAGACCTCCTATTTCAGGCTTGCAACAATAGGATCCTTCCTATGCCAATAAGTGAAGCTTAGAGAAGTTCTGATGCGCTTATAGGCAACGTGAAAAATATAGGCTGGAAAGGCATCTTCATTTATTTAAGCACATACTTAGTACAAGATTAAAGTTATTTGCTTACATGCTGTCCTTAATATGGATAGGCTTAAAGGCATTTCCATGTATTTTCCTGAATGGGAAAAACACACACTCTCAGATGTGCAATGAATTTTCATTATTGTTTATTTGATGTAAAGTATGGGAATGTTACATGTGCTAATGCACACAAGTGGAGGGAGACCCTGGCAAGCAACATTCACAGGGTGCAACATGGGGGCAAAAGGGTTTGAATAACAGATGAATAAAAAATCATACCTTTGGGCTGAAATTTCCATGTAAAGTTTTGCCTGCATTTCAGATGTAGATTGAAACACATAGATGTGACTCTGGATTTTGGCGTATTTTGTCTCATTCTTGGCTATACTTAGCAAAATAGAGGTTTAGATACAGCCAGGTGTGTTTTTCCGTACCAAAATTTGTCTAAGATTCACTGGGTGGCATAGAAAGCCATGTGCCTCCACAGGTCTGGACTAATCTTTTCCAAGTCTTGTGGGAGGAAGTGATATTTTCTTTAAGGAAATCTAGATGAACTAAGAGACTCAAGCAGCAATGTAGGGCTTGCACTGTGTGAGTTGGCTGCTCAACCACAGGTAGTGAGGATTCAGCTAGAAATGTTACCACTAGCCATTAGCCTAAAAATCACTGAACACCTTGGAAGTCTTGTAAATATGGACTTTGGGATCCCTGGGCCAAATCACAAAGGGAGACTTTAATGGAATACCATATCTGAAATTATGACATGCCTCAGGGAGTGAGTTTCTGCCTTGCCAGCTTTGAGAAGAGTGAAACCAAGCTGTGAAATCACTGTGATAAAACAAGCTGAACTTTCTGTAACAGACAGGTGGGTAGGGTATTATTTTCTGTTTCTGAAAAGCCTGAAACCTTTCTTTCACAGGAAAATGAAAAGAAAGCTAACAAAAAACAGTGGTTTTGTGGTTAAGTGACTGAATTCACACTAGGCAGTGCTGGATTCTGGTCACAGCTTTGCTTTGGCATGAGGTTGGGAAAGCCTTTTGCTTTTAAAACTTGCAGCAATACTTAGGAGCATGCCTGGAGCTAACCAAATCAAAGACCACAGAATCATAGGATGGTTTGTGTTGAAAGGAAGTTTAAAGATCATTGAGTTTCAACCCCCCCTGCCATGGGCGGGGACAACTTCCACCGGATCAGGTTGCTCCAAACCCCATCCAACCCCGCCTTTAAAAGATCCCCTGGTCATCCCAGTTAGTGAACTTATTTGAGACTATCTACAGCTTCAGGACCAAGACCTTAAGTTCTCTCTGTGACCCTTACAGATGTGTAAATTTAAGTCTAGTAAATGTCCTTCTTTTTCTATCTCTATTTGCACTCTATATTTAAATAAAACCTGTGAAGCAACCCTTTGGTTCTGCTTGGCTTAATTTGAAATGAAGTTTTCAGTATTGAGGAAATTGGTTTAAAAGGGAGGTGAGATCGGGCAGTATTTGAAGAAACAACAACATAAATGGCACAACTCTGGAGAAAAGAGAGCAAAACAGGGCCTTGCTTAAGGTTGAGAAGGGAAGAAATGAGATATAGAATCATAGAATCTTGGAATGGTTAGGATTGGAAGGGACCTTAAAGATCATCTAGTTCCCGCCTCACTGCAATGATGGCGTTGGAACAACCCCAACAAGGAAGGATGGGTTGCACTGGATGACCCTCCCTATGTCCCCTCCAGCCCTATTGTCTGCGTTTTCAAAGACTGCAAATTTTGTTTGGACACAGGATGTTGTCACAGCTGGTCCTGAGCTCCCTACAAACCTCCAACACTCCTGCAAGACGGGAAACCTGGGTGCAAAGCAGAGCCTTTGTGTCGCGGTAGCTTTTGGCCAGAGTTTATAAGAAGCCGTCCATCAAAGAGCAAGAATGCTTACAAGTTTAGAGTTGAGAAAGTGCAACAGCAAGCTTTTGGGGGGATTTCACAATACTGATTTCTTGGTTTGAAGCAAAATATATTTACAAGAGCATCTGCTGGTGTGAGTCTCTTAAATGCGGCATATACTCCGTGTTACTGCTTCATCATCATGTATAATTGGCAATAAACCTATTTAGAATTCAAGATGCATAAAACCGAAAGTCTTTGAAGGGAATAGCTGCTGAGATTATATTTATTGTGCTTTCCCACAATATTTTTCTATGCATAATGTGATAAACCTCCAAGGTGGTTGTAGGCAAAGCTAAAATATTCACAA
>NW_020960126.1:0-1239 GCF_003031625.1 Empidonax traillii
GGTCCCCACAGACAGTTTTGGGGTGCTCAGGGGATCCCCCAACCCCTCTGTGGGGATCCCACAGCCCTCAAATTTACCCGGCAGGTGGAATTCGCCAAAGGTGGGATGGGGGAGCTTTGGGATGTTGGGGGAGGGGTTTGGGGGCGCAGGGGAAGCTTTGGGGGAGGGGGAGGGGGTTTGAGGTGCCCGTGGTGGGGGTGGGGGGCTCAGAGGAAGGCGTCACACCACTCCCTCAGGCAGCCCGAGCAGTCCCGGCTCTGTTTGGCGTTGGCTCCGCAC
Organism: Empidonax traillii; assembly: GCF_003031625.1. Classification (NCBI taxonomy): domain Eukaryota; kingdom Metazoa; phylum Chordata; class Aves; order Passeriformes; family Tyrannidae; genus Empidonax; species Empidonax traillii. The sequence continues at coordinate 280 of NW_020960126.1, forward strand.
GTTTCCTTCAGCCACTCCCGGAACAGCTCCTCGTCCTTGCGCAGCACCAGGAACTGCCCCAGCACCACGTAGGCCTGGGGAGGGGACAGAGATGTCACCAAGGGACAGGGGACATCCCTAAGGGTCACTGATGACCCCCACAGTGTCCCCAAGGGGTTCCTTTCCCACCCCCATCCCCGAGTCTCCAACAGCTCCTCGTCCTTGCGCAGCACCAGGAACTGCCCCAGCACCACGTAGGCCTAGGGGGGGACAGAGATGTCACCAAGGGACAGGGGGGTCACCAGGGGGGTCACCAGGGGACAGGGGACACCCCCAAGGGTCACTCACACCCCCCCAGTGTCTCCTTTCCCACCCCCATCCCCGAGTCTCCAACAGCTCCTCGTCCTTGAGGAGCACCAGGAACTGCCTCCGCACCCCGTAGGCCTGGGGAGGGGACAGGGGTGTCACCAGGGGGGTCACCAGGGGACAGGGGACACCCCCAAGGGTCACTGACACCCCCCCTGTGTCCCCCACCTTGTCAAAGCCCTTCTCCTCCAGCTTCCTGCCCAGCACGTCCCCGATCCCAAATCATGTCCCCCAGGTGTCCCCAACCCTCCAGGGATGTCCCCCAGGTGTCCCCAACACCCTCAGGGACGTCCCCACCTTGTCAAAGCCCTTCTCCTCCAGCTTCCTGCCCAGCACGTCCCCGATCCCGGCCAACGTCCCCACCGGCTTCTCCCCCATCGGCTCCGCCACGAAGTCCCGGTGCTTCTGTGACGTGGAGGACATGGCGCCTGGGGACAGGGGGGACAGTCAGGGGACAATGGGGACACTCAGGGGGATGGGGAGGGGACACTGAGGGGGTGTGGGGACAGAGTGGGGACACAACTGTGGGGGGGACGTGGGGACAATATGGGGATGTGACACCTGTGGGGATGCAGGGACAGGGTGGGGACAGGGGGACAGTTTGGGGACAGGGAG
>NW_020960126.1:7665-9084 GCF_003031625.1 Empidonax traillii
TCTCCCCCCTCACCGTCCCCTCGGCTCCAACCGCCGCTCCCGCCTCAGGCCGCCGCCGCCACGCACTGACGTCACTTCCGGCGGCGCCCACCCCTGACGCTACTTCCGGCCGCGGCCGCTGCCAAGGAGGGGCGCTCTGGCCGCGAGCGGGGTCATAGAGAGGAGCTGGTCCTCCAAGTCCTCCGGGATTGCTGGAAAAGGGTCCGGGAAACCTGGAAAAGGGTCCGGGAAACCTGGAAAAGGGTCTGGGAAACCTGGAAAAGGGTCTGGGATTGCTGGAAAAGGGTCCGGGATTGCTGGAAAAGGGTCCGGGATTGCTGGAAAAGGGTCCGGGATTGCTGGAAAAGGGTCCGGGATTGCTGGAAAAGGGTCTGGGAAACCTGGAAAAGAGTCCGGGAAACCTGGAAAAGGGTCCAGGATTGCTGGAAAAGGGTCCGGGATTGCTGGAAAAATGTCCGGGAAACCTGGAAAAGGGTCCGGGAAACCTGGAAAAGAGTCCGGGATTGTTGGAAAAGGGTCTGGGAAACCTGGAAAAGAGTCTGGGAAACCTGGAAAAGGGTCTAGGATTGCTGGAAAAGGTCCGGGATTGCTGGAAAAGGGTCTGGGAAACCTGGAAAAGGGTCCGGGATTGCTGGAAAAGGGTCTGGGAAACCTGGAAAAGGGTCCAGGTACTTTGCGATAAATTTGGCAGCCAAATGGAAAAAATTCAGGGCCAAAACGAAGAGATTTGGGGGCATAAAAAGGGACTTGGGGCCAAAAAACCCCAAGGGAATTGGGATAAAGAACGGGGGATTTGGAGGGGCAAAAATAAGGAATTTCGAGGCAAAAAGGGGGATTTGGGGACAAAAAAACGGTGATCTTCAGGGAAAAGATGGGGGGAAAAAAGGGAATTGGGTGAAAAGGGGGGAAATGACGGGGAAAAAGATTCGGGGCAGAGAAAGCTCAAAACTCCACCCTAAAATCGTCAAATTGCACCAAAACGCCTCAGAATCCAGGCGGGGGCGGAATCGGTGGGAATTCGGGAATAAAAATATGCAAATTAACTCACTCAGGCCACGCCCCCCCACCCGCGGGTGCTTTAACAGCGGCTTTTGGGGGGGAGGGAGGAGGAATTGGGGGCCCCCCATTTTGTGCCCCCCCCCCCCTCTTTTTGACCCCCCCCCATAGTCCCTTCCCACCCCTTTCCCCTCCCCCAATTTTTGGAGCCACACGCTGAGAATTTGGGATTTTTCCACACTTTATTTTGGGAGGGGGGGGGTTGTTTCCAACGCTTCGATCCTGCTCTGGGGACCCCCCCCCACCCCCCCCATAAATTGGGGACCCCTCTATAAATTGTGGATCTTCCCATAAATCTGGGATTCTCCATAAATTGCAACCCCCCCAAAAAAAAAAACTTGGGATAACCCCATAAATTGGGGA
>NW_020960127.1:0-1180 GCF_003031625.1 Empidonax traillii
TAGTAGCACTTAATTATTGACCAACTTAACAGTTAGCAAGTGATTCAATAGCATTTGCTACAATTTTAAACAGTAACCGAATTATAGATTCCCAATAACAACACTCACACCACAGTCAATTCACACCCACACCCAGGCAGAGATGTGTGGACACATCAAGATCTGGGTGTGTAAAGGTCCCTCTCCAAAATTCTCCTGGTTGTTAGTGAAACACCCCCACACATCCCTTTGTGTTTCCCAACAGACAAGGTTCCAGGAGGCCCTACAGTGTCATAATGGCCCCTTCATTCCATGAGTTTCCTTGGCTGCAGCATCAGAAAAATGACTGAGGGTTATCAAATATTGGAACAGAATGTCCAGGGAAGTGGTTGAGTCACCACAGAATCACAGAATTGTTAAGGATGGAAAACATCTCTGAGATCATGAAGTCCAACCATGAACCCAACACGGGCATTTTCACCACTGAACCGTGTCCCCAAGTGCCACAGCTCAATGTTTTCTGAACACTTCCAGGGATGGTGACTGTAGGATTCCAGGTTTGAGTTTTGAGCTCCTCAAAGGGGTTTTCCTTTAAAAAAAAGACAAACCATTAAAAATATCCATCCTCCAGATATTTGAAAATGGACTTCAGTTCTTTAAGTACCTTGAGGGAGCACAGTGGAAAAGATGCAACACACTTTTGACCTCTCAGGAGGTCAAATATCACACTTTTACTGGTAAACTTTAGAAAAGAAGGGAGCTTGGCACAAGGTGAAAGGGCAACATTCCACCAGAACAGAGCATTCCCCAAAGCACTGACTGAGCACAGGCCAACCCAGACAGGTCAGCAAAAACCCAACTCATCCAGTTTTAAGTTTCCTAAAATATTATGAGGGATTGAGAGAATAAGAAGAAGTAAGGAAAGAGAGAGAAGTGCAGCTCCCACCCGCAGTCTGGTGCCAGTGCAGCTTCCCCGTGCCCACATGGAGGGTCCGACCACGCCATGGCCGCCTGGGGCTCCTTTGATTTGCTCTGCCCCCTGTGCCCACCCCCCAGGGGGGACTTGTGGCCCACTGGCCACTCTGGGGCTCCAGGAGGGTGAGGGGCAGAGCTGCTGGTGTGCTGGAGCCAGTGTGGGGCTGGGTTAGGGGCTCCAGGCTGTGGGATGGGGCAGTGCTCCCGGGCTGCTTTGGACTGACAG
>NW_020960127.1:7616-9080 GCF_003031625.1 Empidonax traillii
CCCCTGCACTACGGGACCCTCCTGGGCAGCAGAGCTTGTGCCCACATGGCAGCAGCTGCCTGGGCCTCTGGGTTTCTCACTGCTCTGCTGCACACAGCCAATACATTTTCCCTGCCCCTGTGCCAGGGCAATGCCCTGGGCCAGTTCTTCTGTGAAATCCCTCACATCCTCAAGCTCTCCTGCTCACACCCAGGCTACCTCAGGGAAATTGGGCTCATGGTATTTAGTGCCTGTTTAGTGTTTGGTTGTTTCATTTTCATAGTTTTCTCCTATGTGCAGATCTTCAGGGCTGTGCTGAGGATCCCCTCTCAGCAGGGACGGCACAAAGCCTTTTCCACGTGCCTCCCTCACCTGGCCGTGGTCTCCCTCTTTGTCAGTACTGGCATATTTTCCAACTTCATTCCTCCCTCCATCTCTGTTCCCCATCCCTGGATCTGGCTCTGTCAGTTCTGTACTCGGTGGTGCCTCCAGCCCTGAACCCCCTCATCTATAGCCTGAGGAACCAGGAGCTCAGGGATGCCATAAGGAAAATGATGACAGGATGCAAAAAATTGCCTCTTTTCTTCTGCAGAACACTCATTATGTAGCATATTTTTTACCCAGCCTTCCTTGTAATGCTTTAAATTGTAGTGGGGGTGGGGGACTTTTTTTTATTTTCTGTTTATGCTGTTAACACTGAAGTTTTATTCTTCATCCCATATATCATTCACTCTCTTCCTCTTCTTTTTTGTTTTTTTTTCACCCACAAAATGTACTAATGAGGAATCCTTCTTTTTGTGCATTTAAACAAAATAAAAGATCATGCAGCAAGGTATTTGTAAAACATCCTCCCTGTAATAGTTTATACATAAGGAATCACAGTTTCTGAGTGTAAAAAAGGACAGATATTCTTTTTCCCTGATCCTTCCCCCTCCTTCCTGCCCTGAAGCTGGAGATCATTTCCCTGTTTGCAGATGTGGAGGGGAAAAGAGTCCCAGCCCTGCCAGGGAGCACCAGAACTGGGTATTCCAGAGCTGCTCTCTCTGCACTCCCCCCTCTCCTTTGCTGTCCCTGTCCAAGGCCTGAGTGCTCTGGCAGCTCAGTCACTGTCCTGCTGTGTGTCAGTGCTGGCACCACAGGCAGGGACAGGCCCTGGGCACTGCTGGGACAGGGCTGGGCTCCACACCAGCACTGCCATCAGCAAAGGGCTTCCCCTGCAGGCACTTCCTGAACCCTGAGGGCTTTTCCCAACACTGGAATGGAGAAGAAGTCCAAGGAGTAGACTGTGCAAAGTCTTGTTGCTTTGTTGTTTCTCCATGCAGACAGTGCAGGGAGGGCAGGGACCCACTGGCACTGCAGGGACTGAGGGCTGGCTCAGATGTTGTGTGTTGGGGGCCGATGGGCAATGGAGATGACAAAGCATCTCCAGGTCACCTGCCTGGGGCTCTGCAGCTTGTGCTGGCTCTGATGGCAGGGGAGGCCTTG
>NW_020960128.1:0-1666 GCF_003031625.1 Empidonax traillii
GGCACTCCCAGCTCAGCCTCTTCCCCAGCACGGGGCTCTCCTGCCTCAGCACCACCTCTGCCTTCCACTTCTTCTCAGGGACACCTCAGGGCCAGCTCTGGGCTCACCTCCGGGCCATTTCTCAGGGACACCTCAGGGCCTGCTCTCCAGGACAGCAACCTGCAGGGAGGGCAGATGATGTCCAGTTGATCCCTCTTTGGCGGGTGTTTGATTGGGATTTGGGGCATTTTGGGGGGCTCTGGGTGCATTTGGGGGAGTTAAAACAGGTCTTGGGAGAATTGGGGGGTCAAAGGGGTCTGGGAGGGGAGGTGATTAAAGGAAATGTGAGGGTTACAGGACATTTGGGGGGCCTTATTGGGGCCTGGGGGGGACAGGAGGGGCAGCACCACAATCAGGTGAGTCCTGAGCCCCTCCTGGTGTCCCCAAGACCCTCCTGGTGTCCTCAATTTCCCACTGGGCACCCGGAGACCCCCCTGGTGTCTCCAATGTCCCCAGGGCCTCCCCATGGCACTAATTCCCCCCTTGAAACCCCCCATTCCACTGTCCCCAAACCCCTCCCCACTGTCCCCAAACCCCATCCCTGATGTCCCCAACCCTCCATCTCCCCCCAGAAGGCCCCCCTGGACCCTCTGACCCCCAAAATGGCCCTGTCCCCCACACTCACAGAAAGGTCAAGGGCATCTGGGGACACACTGGGGATACTTGGGGGGTACTGGGTGATTACTGGGGGATAGTGGGACACACTTGAGGGAACCAGGGAACACCGGGAGGGACTGAGGGGTTAGTAAAGGATGCTGGCAGGGCACTGGGAGGGAAGTGGGACACAGTGGGGGGCACTGGCAGACCACTGGAGTTACTGGGGGATTACCAGGACACACGGGGGGACACTGGGAGGTTACTGGGCCATACTGGGGGATTACTGGGTGCTAGCTGGAGGACCATTGGACCATACTGAGAGCCACTGGGAGGTCACTGGGCTATTCTGGGGCACTGGGATCCCCTTACCGGATGTGGTTCATGTCCCCCCAAGACTTTGGGTGGCACCGGCAGGACCCCTCCCCTGAGGGCTCGGGGACCCCTTGAACCCCAATGACAGGTTTTAGGGACCCCCTGAGTTCCCCTCCCTGTGGGGTCTCTGTGTGCTGAGTTTTGGGGGTCTCTGGGGTTCGGGGGGAGCATCAGGCCCCGCTTTCCCTGCGGTCTGTCCGCCCAGCCGGAAGGGGGCGCTGTGGCACGAGCGGCAATGGCGGCGCCGCGCGGGGCCTGTTGGGAGTTGAAGTTCCTTTAATGAAAACGCCGCCGGCGCCTGCGCAGTGCAGCCATGGCGTTTAAACAACCCCCCCAAGGCCCCCAGCCCTTTCAGGGACCTCCTAAACCCCTTCAGGCACCTTCACCCTTCTCTCTGAGTTCCCTCACAACACTAAATCCCCTCCGCGACTCCCCGAGGGCCTCTCACGGACCTCGAAACCTCCTCGGGAACCCCCGAGCCCCTCCTCTCCACTCTGCCGAGCCCTCCAGCCTTCCCGCCCACAGCCGCGCTCCCCGCAGCCCCCGAGCGCATCCCCAGACTCACCGCAGGCCCCGACAGGTCTCAACAGGGCTGAAGAGATCCTTCTGTCGCCGCCGCCATCCCTTTCCCGGCAGCCACCGCGGGGCTGTGCGCGCG
>NW_020960128.1:7887-9079 GCF_003031625.1 Empidonax traillii
TGCTCTGTCTCCAGCAGCTCCTCAAGATCCCTCCTCTTCAGAAACCAGGCTGCACAAAGAAGCGCTTCCCGAGAGGCCTGCAGAGCAACAGAGTCCAGGGATGGCACCACAGTCCAGAGCACAGGACCTGTGTCCCTGGACCAAGGCCAGGGCAGGAGGCAGCCCAGCCCCCTCCTGTTGTGACCTCAGAGCCCACAAGTACTCACTTCTGCCACATGCCGGTTCTCATCCTGCCAGCAGAAGAAGAGTGGCAGCAGGCTCTGGATCACGTGTTGTTTTCCCTCGTCCACTCCCAGCTCCATCACCTTTCGGAAGAGGTGAATGGAGAACAGTTGCACGCGGATGTTGTCCTGATGGAAAGGGAGAAGAAAAGACCTGAGAACTGGCTGCTCCAGGCTCACCTGGGGCACAGGTCTGCAAGTGCACAGGCCACAGTTTCCTGACAGCACCCAGTGCCTGTGGTGGGGGGCACAGAGACTTACGTAGCCAAAGAGTGTTGGGAGCACCTCAGCCAGCTGCAGGGCAGTGGGGGTGGAGATTAGGATGGCTCTGTTCTGAACTTCATTGATGAATACAGAGAGAGCCATCCCAATCAGCTCTCTGTCTTCATCCCACAGAACGTCCATCAGGCTTTCTGTCAGGGTCCACACGTTGTCAGCCTGTGAGGAACACAAGGCTGTGCTGTGAAACCATGAACGGCTGCAGAGCCAACCCCGCTCGGGTGGGGCAGCCCCAGGTGCTGCTGTGGGGCCTGGAGACCAAAGGCCTGTCCTGAGGGACTGGGGCAGCTGAACAGGGAGGCAGCAGAGCTGGGAGCAGCTACCACAGCTCCCAAAGCGACTGCATTGCCCAGCCCCAGGATTCCAGCATGGCTTCAGCCAACTGCCCCCTCCTCACCATCACAGGATCCTTGCTGAGCACCACGAGGCCTCTGAGTGCCAGGCGACGCCTCTCTGGGCACTCGCTCCACAGGTGCCTTGCAAGGATCTCCAAGAAGCTCTCACTCCACTCGGTCATGTCCAGGCAGTCGAGGACCTGAAAGGCACGCAGCAGTGACGGGGTGCCCGGCCGGCAGGAGCCCGGACCCGCACAGGGCTGTGCCCAGGCAGCAGCACAGGGCACGGCACCGTCCCGGGCAGCTGCAGCTGCCAGAGGGCTGAGAGGTGGAGGCAGCTCAGCCAGGCAGCGCTCG
>NW_020960129.1:0-996 GCF_003031625.1 Empidonax traillii
AACATCACAGACACCCCTAGAACCTTCACAAGGACTGTTAGTGGAACCCTCTGGATACCACCCAAACCTCATGGACACCCCAAGAACCAGCAGACACCAGAAAAAGAGACTGTCCTGAGCACCATCAGATCCTTGTGGGCACCAGAAGAACCTTGTGGAAAGCACTGGATCCTTGTGGACACCCCTAGAACCTCATGGACAGCCCTTTTCTTGGGTACCCCCTCCCCTCCCTTTTTGCTTTGCTTAATAAAGAGAATTTTTGCACTTGATCCACAGAGCCAAAACCTGAGAATTTGGGATCTGGGGGGGTCTGGGATGGGGAGAGGGGACAGGAATTTGGCATAGGGGAGGTCTGGGATTTGGGTAGGGGGGGCTGGGAGAAACCTGGGATTGGGGGAGTATAATCTGGGAGGGGTAGATTTGGGATCTGGGTGACGAGAACCCTGGATCTGGGAAAGAATCTGGGACCTGTCTTTATTGGAGATTGGCTCAGCAGACTCAACACCCATAAATCCCTGGGCCCTTTTGGGAGGCACCCACAGGTGCTAGGGGAGCTGGCAGATGTCGCTCTGCTGCTCTCCATCACCTCTGAAAAATCATGGAGAACAGGAAAGGTGTCTGCCCACTGGAGAAAAGCCAGAGTTACTGCCACCTTCCAAAAGGGCCAGAAGGACCTGGGAAACTCCCAGCCTGTCAACCTCACCTCCATCCCTGGAGAGGTGACGGAACAGGTCCTTCTGGAGGTTATCACCAAGCATGGGGAAGAAAAGAAGGTCATGAGGTGTGGTCGGCATGGATTCACTGAGAGGAAACCCTGCTTGACCAGCCTGATGCCTTCTGTGACGACATGGCAGGATGGGGCGATGAGGGGAGAGCAGTGGGTGGTGTCTACATTGATTTCAGCAAGGCTTTTGGCATTGTCTCCCACCACAACCTCGTAGGAAAGCTCAGAAAATGTAGGTTGGATGAATGGACAGTGAGGTGGATCCAGAATGG
>NW_020960129.1:7396-9078 GCF_003031625.1 Empidonax traillii
ATCATACTGGGAGTGACTGGGATCATACTGGCAGTGACAGGGAACCTACTGGGAGGGACTGGAACTATAGTGGGGTGAGTGGGAGCAATTGGGACCCTGCTGGGGGCAAATGGCTTTATACTGGGAGTGACAGGGAATGTGTGGGTTCATCCTGGCTGTGACTGCCACCATGGAGGTGTCACTGGGATCTTACTGGAGTCATACTGTGGAACACACAGATAATATGATCCCAGTATGATCTCAGTCACCTCCAGCGTGATCCCATTTGCTCCCAGTATATCCCAGTTGTGTCAACTTGGTCCCAACTGCTCTCGGAATGCTCCCAGTCACTCCCAGTATGACCCCAGCCACCTTCACTGTGGGCCCAGTTGCTTCCAGTATGATCCCAGTTGTGCCCAGCATGTTTCCAGTTGCTCCTAGTTCTTCCCAATGGGATCCTAGGAGCTCCCAGTTGCCCCTAGCATAGAACCAATTGCTCCCAGTATGATCCTAGTCTGATCCCAGTATAATCCCAGGAACTTCCAAACACTTCCAGTATGAAGCCAGTTTGATCCCACTCATCCCCAGTATGGCTGCAGTCCCTCTCACACACTCCCAGTATTATTGTAGTCACTCCCAGTATGATCCCAATATGACCCCAGTAGGAGCCCAGCTGCTCCCTGTATGATCCCAGTTGCCCCCAGTGTGGTTCCAGTTGCTCCCATTCACCCCTACTGTGGTTCCAGTCACTCCCAGTCTATCCCAGTTGCCTCCCACACGCTCTCAGGTGTTCCCAGTATGATCCCAGTTGCCCCAGTTCTGGTCCCACTGGATCCAGTCCAGCTCTGGGTGTATCCCGGTGTCCCCCCTGTCCCCCCCATCCCGGTGTCACCCCCTTTTCTCTCCCCACAAATCTCCTGAGCTCCCCAGGGCCTCAGGCCCAGCCTGGACCCCCCCCCATCCCCACAAGGATTTTGGGGGCTCCTGTGACCCCCCTCCCCTGCTGTCACTGCCTCTGCCCGGCTGCTCCCAGTGATCCCAGGAAAGCTTCCCAGTTCTCCCCAGTCCTGGCTTTGGGGGACAGTGGAGGAGGGGCTTGGAGGGTCCCCGTGGGGAGCTGGATAGGGAATGGGGACCCCCCTGTGTTCCCCCCGTGTCACCCGCTCTGGGGGGGCTTTGGGAGGGCACCTGCCCCTCAATAGGCACCCAGCTCACCCCAAAAGGTGCTGGGACCCCCCTAAAGCTCCCCAAAACCCCTCAAGGACCCCCAAACATACTCAGAGCCCATCCAGGACCCCACCCAACCCCTTTTCTGGGAGGGCTTCTCTGGGTACTGGTGGTGCTGGGAGCCCCCCTGGCTGCGGGCGAGGAGCTCTCGGGTGAGCGGGGGGTGGGAAGGGGGAGGTCGGTGGGAAAAGGGGGGTCAGAGGGGATGAAAGGGGTGGTGGGACCCCAAACTGAGTGGGAGGGGAGTGGGAACCCCAGAAGAGAAGGGGGGCAGGGCAATGAGGTTTGGGGGATGAAGGAAAATGGGTGGGAGAGGCAGAAGAGTGGGGAGAGGACAGAGTGAAACCCCCAAACTGAGCGTGGGGGGGTTGGGGAGTGGGGGATGATGGGGGAGGGGTAGGAGAGGGAGGGAAAAATTCGGGGTTGTGACCCCAAAAGTGATCCTGGGGGGGGTGTGGATTGGGGGGACCACAGAA
>NW_020960130.1:0-1125 GCF_003031625.1 Empidonax traillii
AAATATCTGCATAATTAAAGCCTCTGGCACTATGTTGCCTTCCAAATATCTGCATAACCACAGCGGTATGGGATCGCCCAGTCTGGGCTGCAGCAGGGAAGAGGAGCTCTGTGCAGCTCGTGCCTCTCCGGAGAGTGACTGCTCTCAAGGGACACCCTTTTCAGTCCTGTGTGCAAGTAGCAGTCTGGGTATACCCCAGTTCCTCTGGAACCTGTTTCTTACCCTTTTTTATTTTATTAGGAGAGTGAACAGCTCCAACAAGCTTGTTGCCCAGAAAAATGGGATTTGTTACCCTGTGTGCAGCACAGCACACCATAATTACACACTCAAGAAAGACAGTGATTATTTATTCTGGTTGCACAAGCCTGGGTGCTCAGTGGTATTCCACAAATCAAGCACGCTGACTAACAAAACTTTTTCCTATTTATACCTTCACTCTCTGTGTTCATCCACCTACCTGGACAGTGTCACCCACCATCGGTCTTCATCTCCCACCCAAAGCTCAATCTGTATCTCAAACTGCAGCTTGCAAAGGGAGCTACTCAGACCAGATGTATTCCTCAGCATTAGCAGACACAGGTGTTAATGTTCCTTGCCTACAAGTTACATAGTTCTCTTATTAATTACTCTTCTATCTTCTATCGGTTGATCATTCTCTCAATTCTTATGCTGGACATCACTTAGAGCTTGTTAGTTACTATCTGTTTCACAGATTAAATCTCCTTTCCTGTTGATAAGGCTTGGAAGTATACAAACTGCAACCCCCCTGCAGTTACTGCATGACTGGGTGGAGCAGCTTCCTGCCTTCCTTAGTGCCACAAACCCGTTGCTACAGTCCGCTGGCATTTATGGGGCAAAACCCACACACATGTACAGATGGATCTGTTATCCAAGGCCTCCAGCTTTTTGCTCACTTGCTCACTTTCGGTCAACCCTGTAGTCCCATCTGAGCTGGAAAGGTAGCAGGCTGCTCAATTCTCCATGGAAATTTTTAATCCACACCCAGACACATACATCCCCTACACCCCAACCCACTACTTCACCTCAAATACTGATGTAGTGGGAGTGAAATTTCCATCATCTCTCTGCCCAGATTTTCAACAGTTTAACAAAAGGGGAGCTTTT
>NW_020960130.1:7908-9077 GCF_003031625.1 Empidonax traillii
GTGTTTCAAGGCCTTGCTTATGTCCTGTTTCTGTTTGATTGCTCTGTTTCATTTTCTAGCATCTTAGCGCTGAGCAGGCATAGGTTCCAAAGAGGAAGCTGACCTGTTAAGTGCTAAATATCACCCCACCCAGCAGGGCAAGGGAAATGCAGTGTGACCTCTGGACCAAATGGTCTGTGGGCCATCTGACTGGAAAGAAAGATGTGAATTTCTTCAGCAGAGGCAGGTGCTCAGTTCATGTAGTCTAATACACAGTCACAAAATATCTTGAGTTGGAAGGGATGCTTGAGTATCATTGAGTCTCAGTTAACTCTTCGCAGAACTACATAACACTAAACCATATGACAGGTCTTCATCCAGACCCTCCTTAACTCTTGACAGGCTTGGTGCTGTGACTGCTTCCCTGAGGAGTGTGTTCTAGGACTGACTGCCCGCTGGGTGAGTTACTTTTTCCCAGTGTCCAACCTGAACTCTCCCTGATGCAATACTGTTTCCCTGAAACAGGGTTTAACCCCACAGAGCTGTTTGCTCTCTCTCCTGTAGAGGGATGGGAAAGAGAATCTGAAGGATTTGAGTGAAAACTCAGGGGTTTTGGTAAAGACTAATAGGTAAAGCAAAAGCTGTGCATGCAAGCAAAGCAAAATGAAACAAGGAATTTATCCACCGCTTCCTCTGAGCAGGCAGGTATTCAGCTGTTCCTAGGAAAGCCGGGCCCCATCACATGTAAAGAGACTCAGGAAGACAAATGCCATCATTCTGAACGTACCTCAACTCTCCCAGCTTTGTATACTGAGCATGGTGCCATATGGTATGGGGTAGCCCTGTGGTCAGCTCGGGTCAGCACTCCTGGCTGCGTCCTCTCCCACCTCCTTGTGCACCTCCAGCCTTGCTGCTGGGGTGGGGTGAGGAGCAAAAATGCCTTGACTGTGCACTGCTCAGCAACAGTGCAAACATCTCTGTTATTACCAACACTGTTTCCGGCACAAATCCAAACCACAGTTCCATGCCTGCTACTTGAAGAAAATTAGCTCTGTCCCAGCCAAACACCCTGTGAAAAAGAGGTACGTGCGGGCCCACAGCCCTCACCTTTCTCTGTCTTGGTTGCCCTCCTCCTGATAAACTTCATTATCTTTACATCCTTCTTCTACTGAGGTCATCCAAACTGCACA
>NW_020960131.1:0-1264 GCF_003031625.1 Empidonax traillii
GGGAGTGGAAAAAAAAGCAGAAAACAGGGTGGGATTGGGAAAAAAAGGGGGTGGGATTCCGGGAAAACCGGGAGAAAACAGCTTGTCCTCCCCACCCCCCACGCCCCAGGAGACTGGGAAGGGCCAGGGATGGGACAGGGAAGGGACAGGGATGGGACAGGGAAGGGACAGGGACAGGGCAGGGATGGACGAGGTCAGGCCAGGCTGACGCAATTCCAGCTGCCGGGAGGATCCCGCAGCCCATCCCAAGGCCAATCCCGAGCTCATTCCGAGCTCATTCCCGGCAGGAGCCGCCCTCGGCTCCAGATGTTTTCCCTGAGGGATTGGGGGAAGGGGGAGAACTCCAAAGTTTTGGAGCGTTTCAGCGGTCGGGAATGGGGTGGGATACCCTTGGGAAGCCACGGGAGGAACGGGAACGGGGATTGGGGGGTCTGGGGTGGGAATTCCGAGAGTTTGGGGTGAGAATTCCGAGGGTTTGGGGTGAGAATTCCAAGGATTTAGGGCATCCCTGGGGTCAGGAACGCAGGGAAGGGTAATGGGATGTTCCCAAGGGTGGGAATTCTGAGGGTTTGGGGTGAGAATTCCAAGGATTTAGGGCATCCCTGGGGTCAGGAACGCAGAGAAGGGTAATGGGATGTTCCTGGGGGTGAGAATTCCAAGGATTTAGGGCATCCCTGGGGTCAGGAACGCAGGGAAGGGTAATGGGATGTTCCCGGGGGTGGGAATTCCGAAGGCTTTGGGGTGAGAATTCCAAGGATTTAGGGCATCCCTGGGGTCAGGAATGCAGGGAAGGCTAATGGGATGTTCCTGGGGGTGAGAATTCCAAGGATTTAGGGCATCCCTGGGGTCAGGGAACACACCTGTGGAACAGGAATGTCCCGGCAGCCGAGGCCAGGGCGCGGTTGGCCACGAACACCAGGGGGTAAATTCCCTGGCAATCCTCCTCCGACAGGGAATCCTCCACGTTCCTGACGTTTGGGAATTGGGGAAGGGGCTGGGGGAACCTGCAGCCCCATTCCCATTCCACCCATTCCTGCTTTTTCCCATTCCCATTCCGCCCATTCCCGCTTTTCCCCATTCCTGCTCCCGAATTCCCGCTCCCCTCGTCCTCTTCCACCAGGAATTCCCCCAAATCTCTTGAGAATTTGGGATCGAGAAGGGTCCTGACCCCCCCCACACCCCATTTCTGATCCCTCCCATTTCCCGTTTTCCCCCTTCCTGCTCCCAAAATCCCTGCCAGGACCCCCCCAAATCCCTCCTGGGA
>NW_020960131.1:7787-9077 GCF_003031625.1 Empidonax traillii
AAAAACGGGGATTGTGAGGGAGGGATGGAGGAAAACGGCGGGAAACAGGACTCGGGTGGGAGAAAAGAGAGGATCCTGAGGGAATATTGGTGGAAAACGAGGGTAGAAAGGAGCAAGATGAGACGAAATGAGGAGAAAACAGATTGAGATTGAAAAACATGAAAGATTAGGAGGAATAAACGGGGGAAAACGGGGGTGAAAAAGGAAGGGACGGCGGAAAATGGCGGGAAACTGGATCCGGGTGGGAGAAAATGGAGGATCCTGAGGGGGAATCGGTGGCAAACGGGGGTGAAAAGGAGTGGGATGAGGGGGAAAATGGGATTGGGATTGAGAGAAATGGAGGATTCCGGGAGAAAACTGGGGGTAAAAATGGAGGTAGTGGGATGAGGGGAAATGGGATTGGGATTGAGGAAAATGGAGGATTCCGGGAGAAAACTGGGGGTAAAAAGGGAGAAAATGGCGGAAAACAGGGTTGAGGCGGGAGAGAACGAGAGATTCTGAGGGTAAATTATAGAAAAAACAGGATTGGGACTAATAAAATGGAAGATTCTGAGAGGAAATTGGGGGGAAACGGGGTGGGATGAGAAAAAGTGAGGGAAATAGGATTGAGGAAAAAAAAAGGAAGATTCTGAGACAAAATCAGAGAGAAATGAGAAAAACCAGGCCTAGAACGAGGGAAAATTAAGGAAAAAAGGTATTGGGATAAAAGATTCTGAGGGAAAACCAGCACAAAACAGGCAAAAAGAGGGCTGGGATGAGGGTAAAAGGGTGTTATCCCCCTGTGGAAGGGGCAGGACCCCCCCGGGACCCCCGTCCTTACCTGCCAGGGTGCCGGTGTGGCGGAAGGCGCGCACCTGCGAGTCGGACAGGCCGGTGAGGAAGGCGAGCCACGAGTCCATGAGGAAGCCGTCGTACACCACGGCGTGGCGGCCCCTCCGCACCACCCCGGCCACCAGCTCCGACAGCCCCGCCCGGAACCGGCGCCAGGGCCGCGAGCTCAGCGACAGCGGGTACTCCGGGGAATCCTGGGGGGGGTCGGAGGAGTCAAAACCCCTCCCAAAAAATCCAAAAAATCCACTAAAAGCTCCTTAAACTCCCCCCCTCGAGGTACCTCCTTGAACTTCTCCGTGAGCTGCTGGATGATCTCGGAATTCTGCAGCTCCCGGAACATCTCGGGGGTCACCACACCTGGAGGAGAAAACCCAATCCGGGTTTTCCAGCTCTTAACTCCTCCATCCCAAACCCCTGGATCCTCCGACTTCCTCCCACCCCATCCTTCTTTTCCCCCCC
>NW_020960132.1:0-3945 GCF_003031625.1 Empidonax traillii
CTCCAGCCTGCATGTAAGGAACAAACTAATAGGGAAATGTGGTCTGCAAGGCTCAACACTTTCCAATTTTGCTCCTAGTAGGGGAAAGTCCATTTCTGTTTTCTTTGAAGGCAAAGTCTTAGGAAAGGTTGTAGATGGGTGGAAGAATGGACGGGCATGGTTCTGTGGCTTTGCCCTCAGAAAGCTGAGCTGGAATTTCAGATCACTTACAATATCTGTTGTTTAGTCTGGGTAAAAAGCTGCTAGCTGGACTTCTTCCCCTCTTACAGAGTTGCTAATGGTCACCAGAGTCTCCTGGAGTTTCCTAGAAGTTATCCCTTTTTCCCAGAGAGTAGCTTAAGTGATTGTAAAACGTTAACAGCGTGAGAGGTCCCTTCAGGGTGTTGATAGATATGTGGTATCTTTTGTTCCTCCTCTATCCCTCCCAGCAGAATAATACTCCCACAGCATATTCACTCTGTGCTGTTGTGAAGTGTCTCTGGCTCAAAGGTGCACAATATACACCAGACTGGCTCTGGGATTTTGGAGCTCACACTGCCAAGAGAGATGCAAGTACAGCACAGGCACAGGTTTATCAGGGACATTAAAGTGGTTATAAACTTTGCCTTCATCCCTTCCTTTTTTCATATAAAAGTTTTATTCGAGTCCATTTTAGTCATGTTCATCAAACCCTGGGCAGAATGTAACATTTACAGAAAGTAACATCCTCTATCTCTGTTCCCCAATGCCTGAGGCCTGGCCTGTACCTACATGGATAAAACATGCCCAGAAAAACCTGAATGTCCAGGGCTAAATAGCCAACATTTTCCAGTGTGGGAGACAAAAGGATCAAGCAATTCATAGTCGGTTCCAAATGAGAGTGAGTGGCAGGAAGAGACACATCTCACATTTCTGGAGGAACAGCTGGCTGGAAGCAGGAGTACCTGGTACTGCACCTGGCTGGGAAATGGGTTTCCCAGTCTGCAGAAGTTTGGGAACTTTAGAGATAATCCTATGAGGTAGGATAAAATTGGAAAGGGAAAAATCCAAAGTGACTGATCATCTTATGCTCTATCACTTCAGGTTCTTGTTTCAATAATTTTGAAAATACTGACAGTCTATTAGACCAGGAAAGGAAACTTCTTGGCAAACAGGATGTTTGCTAATTTTGGTATTTTGTGTGAGTCAGAAATGTGTGGAGGGAAATATATTGAAACTAACCCTGTCTTGTGAACTCTTTCATGTTGCATAACTGACATTTGCCAGTAAAAAGTGTTACATCATATAGTTTCTGAACACATCCAAAAGAAAAGGCAAAAAATTTCCCACACAGAAAGCAAAGCCACTGGTCACACTCGATTTTCACAATGGTCACTGTGATGAATGCCTGCTTGCCTCTGTGTCTAATTCCAACTAATTGCAAAATAATCTTGTTCATTTATGAACTTGCATATTTCCACATCATTTCCTTGATCACAGAACCACACTGTCCCATTTCTTTTTATTTCATGCTTTCAGCTGCTTGGTGAAAACAAGTTGATGGAAAAATCCAACTCTTTGGTATGTGGGTACATCATCTAGAAATCCTTAAAAAAAGTTATGCTTCCCTTGATAGCATTTTCACACCCCCATGTATTCAAAACTCTTAAAATTTTCATTTTGGCTTCTGGGAAGTACATTGTAAAGTGAAGATTATGGCTACAAAATTAGAATTGTGGTGTTCAAAAATCTACTTTGATTTAAATTATCCACAATTGTCTGTTTTTCTTCTTACTGAAAAATAGTGTGCCACAGGTTCTTAGGATTTCCTTTGAGTTATGCTAAAAAGCCTTGCACATTACTTTTTTACTTAGTGCACTTTTGAACTGAAGCATTTAATGTTGGAAAATAAGCAGTAAATATATCATAGTTAATTGGAGAGAAAGAAAGATTTTGGAAAAGAATTTGAGCTTCTGTGACAGCTTTAAAGTTACAGCAAGATGTGATTTTATTGTCTTGATTTCTGAGACTTATGTTGAATTCTAATTGCGTTAAATGAACTAAATATTTTAAGAGTTATGGAAACTTCTGAAACAAAAACTAATTGGGTCAAACATGGAAGCAATGTGAAGAATGGAAAATTTTGCTTAACTAGCCTCTATTGATAGCATGTCATTCAAGGATCTCTCTGATAACAGTGAAGGAAGATGCAGATTTTTTGAATTTTCAGGAAGTTCTTTATTAAAATCAGAATGACACCTGACACGTGTCTGAACACGAAGTTGCAGGGGCTTGAGTTGACAGCAAAGAGTCAAGGACATAATTAACTACAGATTGAATGTCCTTTTTGGATTGATTCTAGTTATTTTTGGGTCCAGATCTTCGACAATAGGTCAATGATGACTCAAGACATAGAAGACCATGGGGGCTGGACCTCAGTGAAACAAATCTCTGCAGAGAAAAGGATATTCTTTTGCACTACCTTCAACCATGGCTTGTAGCTCTATGAAAAATAGATGACATTCTTCTGGAAGCTTCTAAAGACATTTTAGTGACAGTGCCTCTAAAATAAAAACTTCACTGTTTCCACTTATCCCGTATTGTTTTATGTAAATCAGAGTGGGGAGAAGAGCTGTGGCATTCTCTAGGTGACAATAAAAGAAAGCATCACTCTGAAACTGCCACACTGATCCCATTTAAAACCACAAAGTGAAATACCACACTGTGAGTTTCTTTAGCACTTTGTGGAGACAGAACTGTTGAGATGAATTGATATGGGAAAAAGAGACTAAACTGGAATCTGACCTGAATTACAGCTACAAAGGAAGGACTTCAGGGGTGCTGGGGTGAGAAGTCAGGATGGATGCACAGAGCAGTGGCTGGTTCTGGCAGCTTGTTTGAAGGCACAGGTGTATTGGTTGTGGGAGGATAAACCCCCCTGGTGATGTGTCCCCCTGAACTGCTCTGCCCTGAATGAGTGTGAGGAGCATCACAGTGGAGGTGACATGGACATACACAGATACGCTCTTGTGCAGAGGCTTTTGGAAAAACCAGATACGGATTTTTTTCTCTCCACTTTGTTTCTCTCAGGAGTACTGTAAAGTCCTGGTATCTCCTTTTAGTGAAACCTGCCTAGTCATGCCCTGCAGATGTCTGAGAGGAGAGTCTAAAATGGCTAAAGAGAATGGACAAAGGTGGCCAGTATTTTCCCAACAGTTTCAAAGGAAGTTGGCTCAGGGCTGTGAGTTTTGATGGCAACCATCAGGCTCTTCCTCCATCTTCCTCCAGGAAGCTGAAGAGAGGTGATGCTGTAGCCACCAGGTCCTTCATGTCTTTATTTGTCTGCCCCTGTCCCAGTATCAGGTTTCTCTTTTGTCCCACAAAATGAAGTTCTAACACAGAAAGTGCTGTGCCCATTAAACGTTTGCACTCTGTGTATTATCAGGCTGTGGGGCAACTCTTTACTAAATTTTTGTTCCAATAACAATCCTGGTGTCATGGCACCAAATGATACAGAGGGAGAGCATTCATGCTCTGACCATATTTTGCTGCCAAGCTTCCCACTCTTCAAGCCACTGTAAAGGCCATGGTCCAGCAGCTGTAAGATATCGAAGGTCCCTTACTCAGAATGCCTTTGGGACCAGTTTCTGTTGCAGGGGGGTGTATAGTGTGTGTGTGTGTCATAAAAAGCATCCCAAGTCACTGAGAGATAATGAAACAGAGAATGCTACCAGGACTTAAAGCCGTCTTTGCTTTTCAGCACCAAATGTGGTTTCTTTGTGGAGTTATTTCCAGTAATAGCCCCCGGTGGTCCAGGGGAAAATTCACTGCACTGTCACTGCAGAGACCCGGGTTCGATTCCCGGTCGGGGCCCCTCCCCGGGCAGATGGAGCTCGTTAGCCCGTAAGGCAATCCATCTACGTCCTGAGGACCTCGCTGCCACCGTCCAAGCGTGCTTGGCCCCGGCAGATGAACCTCAGGATTAAA
>NW_020960132.1:4421-9074 GCF_003031625.1 Empidonax traillii
GGCAATCCATCTACGTCCTGAGGACCTCGCTGCCACCGTCCAAGCGTGCTTGGCCCCGGCAGATGAACCTCAGGATTAAAGGGTGGGCTCAGTTCCGCGCACACTGTGTCTCACCTAAAAAATCCAATGCGCAGGCTGGAAGGTGGAAATACCTTCCCCGGTTCTTCGTTCGCGAAGAGACTGGCCATTTATTTCCAGTAATGACACATGGTGGGTGGCAGGTTGTGTATTCAGCTCCCCAATTAGTTGTCTTTGCATGAGCTCCACTTTTATCAAATTAAATAGAACAAAGCTCAAGACAGATGCTACCTGCTGATCAAGATACTGTGGCACATATGCCACGTGATTACTGTAACAAAACCACAAAGGCTGAAAAATCCAGATTGTGGTTTGGTTACAGATAGAGTTAAAAATGTTATTGATCTAAGTTCCAACATCAAAAAGCTGTTCGCTTGTCCTCTCTTACAGAAGTGGTCACAACCTGAAAACATTCTGAGCTGGTTTTGGTACGTCTTGCTTCAAAGTCCTTGCAGTTGTTCCAAGGACTCTTCGTTGCTGGAATATTCCAGCTTGGCATAGCCAAGCTCATAGTATTTCTATCACCGATAAATTTGCCTTGAATTAAAAGGAGATATGAAATAGAAACTGCTCTGGACAAATGGGTAGCAGGCAGTGTGACATGAGTTATTGTCCATCTCATAATTTAACATCTCTTTAGGACGCAGCACAGTCGATGTGGTGTGCCCTGTGTCACCTCCCTGAGCATGTGCACCAGTAATTCTCTTTTCAGTGTGGCTTTGTATGTCCATGGAGCTTCTGTGACCCTCTGCTGCAGGTGTGTAAAGGGGTCACCCGAGCCCACAAAGCTGGGAGGAGCCTCTGCCATGGAGGGGTTTGAGCTCCTGCCTGTCCCACACCTAGCACGGTGGTCTAGGTTGTTTCTTCCCTCGTGAATGGATGAAATGCAAGAACAGAATGATTACGGTGTTGCCAGTGGTTATGAGTTAACTTTAAAAGTTAATACTATCTGAGTTTCAAATCACGTCCAAACCTTAAAAAAATAAATAAAACCTACTGTAGAATTTGTTTCAACCAAATGCTTAAAGGGTCCATCTCTTTGTCAGCACAGATTCCCCTTTCCACTGAGTGTACATATGCAAACTGTTTAAACCACCCCTTATGTCAAGGATGTGGAATGGAAAGGAAAGTGTGAAAACTGTTTTCCCCATATGTTGAGAAAAAAAATCTGCAGCAGGCAGTAAAGAATCTGGTAACGGCAAAAGTGTGTGAAGCTGTGTTACAAGGTAAAAGATGAGACTGTGGCTGTGAAAGCAAACTAAAACAAGAAAAGGAGATAAAACACCCTTTGCTAGATAAAGCAATAGTACTATAATGCCATAGTTTGTTGAAGTGTGGCGGGAAAGGAATTTTAAGGGTTTGGGAGCCAGCCCAGCTTTGCTGATGCCGATAGTACACAAAGTTCCCTCTCAAATAACCACAGAAAGTACAATTCCGGCTTGGAGAGAACCCAGCCAGTGAAAGGTTAGGAAGTGTGAATTAGGAAAGTGGGAGGTTGCATTACCCTGAGAAGGAACAAGTGGGATATATAGCCCAGGGAAGGAATTCCCACTTGGAGCTTCAGCACTGGAGAGTTGTAAATAAATACTTGGAGAATATACTTCATTTGACATTAATAATGTGCTGCCTAAAGTATGTTGGATGTGCTTTAAATATTACATGTGAATCCCAGGCCTCTCCTGTAATAATTTTAGAAAATATCCATAATCTTGTCATTTTTAACAGCAGAACAAGTTTCCTGGCCTTTTCATCTTTCTTGGTGTATACGTTGCTGAGAAATGTGGGCATACTCCACATAAAAATTGCATTTGCTGTTGTTACTGCCTTTGCAGCTGTGCAAGTAACAGTCTACTTGATTTCAGACAAGTAAAGTAAATTAGGAGAAGATGAACACCCAAGCACAATAAAGCTGCTTTGGAGTCATTACAAGACATAAATATAGAGCAACTCTCAGGTCAAACCCAGGTCTGGCATCAACAGCCTCAGCTCCAGCCTTTCCAAAATGTGCCTGAAAATATCAGGGGTAACTTCCTCTATCAATCAAAATTTGGATTGATTGGAAAACAGTGTTAGGCTTTGGAAAACAACAGTACAACAGGATCACTGAATCATCAGTGCAAGGCTCTTGTCAACATGACTTCCACTCATTTATTTCATAATTCCAAAGCAGCATTACTGTGCATGCAGATGGAAACTACCCAGTTTTGTGCAACACGTAGAAAGTGAAACGAATCTGATTCACTTTTCTGTTTCCAAATTTGCACTACATTAAAGAATAACTAGTAAAAGGAATGTATAGGCAGGATAAACAATTAGGGGAAATTTTCTATCAGGAAAAAATGTGTACACTTGCAGCTCATGTCACTGGGAGTTTGAAGTATGCTTGGGAGAAAACAATTTGTTCCTTAGATATTAAAAGATACTCAGCCTGTTGCTGTCAACAATACAAGATGGGCAAGTGACACAATGCCTGCCTGAGCTAAATGGATAGATAAAATATATATATGGATTTCCTTTTTGTTCAATTTATCCCATACCTTTGATATTGCTGGACAGTAAAGGTCATAGTGATGGCTGAATCTTTCCTTTGATATATTAAAGCTCTGTTTAATTAAATTAATCTGGAATCTATTAAAAGAACACAGTGCTACTCTCTGACACTGGTCCCTTCCCTTTTAAACTAGGGGCTGAAAGAGATTTAATCTGATGAAGCACCATGATGATTATCTTCTTACTTCCTGTCTATTCAGTTTATATACAGTTGTACTTACATTTTTTTTTTTCTGTTTGATATGAACAACATGCTGTTTATTTGCTTAGCTCTCCATGCTGATAAGTGGATCTCCTCAGCACTGTGGCTGCAGAGCAGCATTTCCAACATAAACTGCAATCATCCCATTCCAGCAGTGATGGGAGGGAAGAAACCTTGGCCTGGGGATTAGGAGAGTGGATTCTTGTGTTTTCCAGCTGCAGTGTGTAACTACAGGCGGGTCACTTCACCTCCATGTCCTCCTTCCCGTTTTATTTGCTTTGACACTCTTTGAAGCAGGGATTGCCTCTTTCCTTCTGAGCCTGCCTTGCCCCTGGTGTGGTTTCCCCCTGGTGCTGGCTCTGATCTTCTAAGAGGGACCTGAGGGCACCGTGCTGATGCTTCTGTTGTGCTCCATGTCCACAGGGCAAACAGGAGGCTCAACAGGTGAAGCCAAAGGCTCAAACCACGATGGCTCCAGTCAGCACCCCCAAGGTTAAATCTCACTGGATTTAACCAGGAAAATGGAGCCCTTTGCAACACCACAGGGACTTGGGAGCTGTGTGAAATGTACCTTCTGCTGTGTTTTGTAATCTCTAGGGTAGGGTGTGCTAGTGGGGGGTTGCAGTCCCTTTTACTCCTTTCTGCTTTATCTGCTGGAGAATAAACAAATATACTGCACAAACACACAAACACACCCCGAAAGCAGAGGAGATTCTGCAGGAAGCTGTTCAGTGTGGAAGTCATAAATCACACAAGAAATGAGAGTCACTTCCATGCTCTGTGTTGTATGAGGGCTTTCTTAGATAACAAACACTCCTGAAGAGGAGTTAAAAATGGCTTCTTATGACCGAGACTTGCAAAAATGCAGCACTTTGCTGTGGGAGAGAGGGGGCTCTGGCTCCCAAACTGAAATTGTCACCCAGGGCAGGAGAGTGAACATGAGAATGGGGGGAATGGTAATGCAGAGAAGGAGAAAGCTGGAAAGAAAAAAGAAAACCACACAAAACTCGAGCTGTTAATCACATCCCTATGTTGATAAAATATTTATGAGATCTCATTCAATTAATTAGAATAAACTATGTAACACTGCAGGAAACAAATTGAAAATTTAATAAAGTAAGTTCACTTCCAATTTCTTTTGAAGAAAGAAGCTAATTATATTTAGTTCTGTAATTATAACTTTAATTAAAATATAATGCAAAATATTTCATAGTGAATACAGTTCTGTGTTAGAAAATGGACCCTTTTAGGCAACTTGCTTCTCAGACAAGAATTCATAACAATTCCAAATGAACATTTTATTACACCTGTTCTAAAAATCTTTTCAAGGTAATTTTAATACAAATCCATCATAGAAATGCTCATTAGTGTTAGATTTTATGTAAAACATAATGTCTTACCTTCCTGCCTCTATCCAGAAATGTTTCTTACTCTGTGTTAGGGATGTGTGTTTTACTCACTGTATTTAAAGCAGACACATTCCTTATTTATACTTGCCTATTGCAGCCTACAGAACCCAATTTTTATTTAGAGCATAATTTCAAAACACATTGTAAAGTATATCCACACAGCAGCTGCCTCCACCTGAGCAACAAAGAGAGAAAGAGCCTCAGGCAGAGAGATGCAGGCACACACAGGGAAATTTGGGTCTGGCAATATAGAATGAGAACACTGACAAAATGACCTTTCAGTGATGTTTTCAGTGATGATGATTTAATAGCAAGAGAGTCTTCTAGGCTTGTGTAAAATGAATTTGTCTTTAGGACTTAAAAAAATAATTTTACAAATGACTTCTAACACACAGTCCTGCTCTGCTCTGCATT
>NW_020960133.1:0-1129 GCF_003031625.1 Empidonax traillii
CCTGAACTCAGCCCTTTCCTCCCTGTTCTCCTCCTGCTTTCAGGATGGTGCATCGATTTAGACAACTGGATGCAAAGGTACCTGTGTTTGAAATTGCTCTGGGAAACGTGATTGTCTCTGGGAAAGCAGGTGATGGGCCACTGTTTTGCCAGTCTGGTTTGCCCTGGGAATGAGGATGGATTTAAGGAACACAGAAACCAACTTTAAAGAATGAATGTCTAAGTTGACTATAGTGCAAAACAGCAAAGAATTACAGAAGAAGCAGTGGCTTATGAAAGGATTCACTTGGCAATGCATCTGATCACTACTACAGAGAAAGGTTATAGTGATCAAGTAATGAAGTGTCCCCTTCCCACACACGTCTGTCAGATTTAGCTTCTAGAGCTGAAGGCATGAAGTAATTAAGCAATGTAAAGCTACTGGTCTACTAGAGAGCACATCATTATCAGAATTGTCCTACAGGTATGATTTTTATGACTGTGATACTGAAAGGACCTTCCCAGGGGGTATTTTCTGAGGCTTGATTGGATTGTGTATTTGGCCTCTGAAGCAGGGAGTTGCTCTGGCGTGAAGAACAGACTTCTTAGAAGTCCAAGGGTGAAAAGACCCACATAATACTTCAAAATACATCTTTTGATTGCTGTCAAATAATTTAGACTGCCAAATAATGGCTTGCTCCCCAGGCTGAAATGGAAATGGTGAGTGAGTCTGTGGCCAGTGATGCTCTTCTTGAAACTGAAAGGAGATCTGATAACTGTAATTCTCTACTGCAAAGTAATATCCATATTGTGCTTCTGTTCTTGTTAACCAGCTGAAATCCATCTGCATCAGGGCTCACTGCATTAATTGCCCTGATGAACACTCTAATTGGAAGTGTCCTTTCAAGTGCTGTTGCATTTAGTGTAATATTTGGAGAGGCAATTGCTTGTTACTCACATAACTTGTGAGCATTGCTTTCTTTGAGCTAGATTGACTTTACATTGGTGAAGCTCTGATTTGAAAGGCCTTCTGAAAGAGATTTCTAGCAAAATCAAATGAACGCAGCTGAAATCCAAGAGCAGCTGCCTGAGCAGGGTAAGCCCTCTTTAAATCCATTCTCTGGCTTGAATAAGGTCTATAAGCATTTGTA
>NW_020960133.1:7598-9074 GCF_003031625.1 Empidonax traillii
TCCTCTGTGGGGTCGGGGGGATGTGTGGGGAGATGTGTAGAAGGTGAGATGCCTGAGTGCAATTGGATCCATTTTGAAGCAGCCTCTGTGTTTTTGCACAGCTTTGGTTCTGGAGGGCAGAAAGAATATCTATGATTTTTCTTTCTCTATTACTGGTACTGGTTGTCATCCAGGGCAGAAGAGGGGAGAACTGTACTTTACTGGCCACTGAGCTATCTGGAGCAGAGGGAGGATTAGGGCTTTTTGCAATATCCTGATTTGCTTGGGTTGCCTTAGCAACCCTGAGTGAACTTCCATTCCTTGAGAGCTTTTCTCCCTTAATAGAATTATTAGGTTATTACTCCTTAACAGAAAAGTGTTTGAAAACCAAACAATACCAAATTCTTATTTTTATTCCCTCTGTTTAGTGTTTATTTTTTTTTGCAATTGATTCTCTGTGGACCTTGTTAAGACAAAGGAGTTTCTGGTTTGGGATCAGAAGCAAACTTCCAAATATTTTACATTCTCAGGTCATGCCAATTAATCTGGGAAGTTTGCAACTTGCTTTTAAACTACTGGTATTGAGCAATGAAAAGTAATGTGCATTCCTGATTTCTTGAATTTAGGACTATTAAATGGCAGAGGAGGGGAGGCCCCAGAGCAGGTGGCAGGGTGTCACAGGGCCCTTTGTGACACGGTGGGCATCGCTGATGGGATGGAACAGGGCCCTTTGTGACACGGGATGATATAAGCACTGGTGTTGACGTGGCCACCCCTCAGTGCTCCTCGGAGCGTGCGACGGGACAGACAGGACAGAGCGGTGCTGTGCGGAGCCCCCACACAGACAACTCGTTCCTTGCCCACCCGAAGCGTTTTTAAAGCATTTTCTTTAGCACGAGTGTCCTCGAGGCCAGACCGTGGGATTGGTGACCCGAAGCTCTTGTGAGGTGTCTCCAGTCCCTGCAGCAGGTGCCCTCGAGGCCGTGCTCTGGGGCTTCGTGCCCCGGAGCTTTTCGCTGGCGTCTCCATTCCCTGCAGCAGGTGCCCTCGAGGCCCGACTGTAGGATGGCCGGGAGACGCTTCAGCCTGGCCAGGCTGCTCAGGAGGAAACAAAAGAAGGCAGGCCCTGGGCCTGTCTCAGCAGAGCAGTCTGAAGAGATGGAGCAGTCCCAGCCCCTGCAGGAAGGTGAGTGGCAAAGCTGGGTCACAGGGCTGGTGGCTGAAGCCAAATGGGCCTCTTCCCATCCCATTCCATCCTCTGTGGACATGGCCAGGGATAGGGAAGGGGGAAGAGGGCTCGTGGCTGATCCCCCGGCAGCTCCATGCACTGGGCATCCCGGGGCTGGCCCTGCCTGTGGAGTGCAGGGCTGGGCTGTGTTCCCTGGGCTGTCCTGCAGCCCCTCAGCTCTGACTGTGCTCGATCTTTGCCAGATCCAGGCCGGCACAGGACACAAGAACAGGACCGTGCCCGTGGCCGCTTCCGCAGGGCAATACAGG
>NW_020960134.1:0-1152 GCF_003031625.1 Empidonax traillii
GATAAGTTGAGCAGGTTTCTCTTGAAGCAATCACCCTGAAAAAGCATGTGCCAGTTTCTGCTCAATTGTCTGTAGGGCCTGTTTTCCAGCATCTGATAATGGTCGAGTTTCTGTCAATTGATTACCAGTTCTGAGCATATCCAGTAAAGGTTTTAAGTCTGTGTTTTTTATGCCACAAATGGGTCTGACCCACTGCAGATCTCCTACTAATTTCTGCACATCATTCACATTGTGAATGCTGCCATGAATCTGAAGCTTCTGAGGTCGAACAGTGGAGAGAGTAACTTGCAGTCCCAAATATTTCCACGGCGCTGTGATCTGTATTTTTTTCTGGAGCTATCACAAGTCCATATGGCTGGAGTACAGCCTGGAATGCTCTCAACATTTCCTGTTGTGCTAATTGTTTTGCACAGATTAACAGATCATCCATGTAATGATAGATCAGATGATCAGGAAATTGTTTCCGCAAGGGTTGTAAAGCAAGGTCCTCATACCATTGGCATATGGTAGGAGAATTTTTCATACCTTGAGGGAGAACTACCCAATGATACCTTTGTGTTGGACGAGCACTATTTTTTGCTGGCACAGAAAAAGCAAATTTTTCACAGTCCATAGGGTGTAAGGGAATAGTGAAAAAACAATCTTTGAGATCAATTACCATCAGTTCCCAGTTGTTAAGTAACATGTTTGGGGATGGAATCCCAGGCTGTAATGCTCTCATATCTTGCATTACACCATTTACAGCTCGTAAATCTTGTAATAGTCTCCATTTACCTGATTTCTTTGGAATAGTGAACACCAGTGTGTTCCAAGGACTGGTCGAAGGTACTAAATGACCTAATTTTCCCTGTTCCTCTACCAAAGCTTCAAGGTGTGCAGCCTTCTCATCTGGTAGCGGCCATTGATCCACCCACACAGGTTTTTCAGTAAGCCATGTCAGTTTCAGGGTTGGTCGCCCATCAGTGGCCGCTACTGAAAATTTAGTAGTTAAGACCATGCCCCACTGACCAAGGACATCCCTGCCAATGAGCCAAATGTTGGTATGAAGGACATATGGGCGAACAGAGGCCATATGCCCCTCAGTGACATCACAGAGCTGTTTGAATTGTTTCCTGATCATGGTGGGCTGAGCTCCACCAATACCTGTTACCA